>NW_011500068.1:314984-329916 GCF_000495115.2 Populus euphratica
GGGGGCGGGGGGGCATAACATCTGTCTGCCAGCCCTTGCTAATTATAGATAATTTTCCTAGTGAACAGCATTATGAGGAAAAACACTTTTCAAGCACTTCGGTGCAGCAGATAAGTAGATGCACTAAATAAAGAATGTTCATTGGGTTAGGTAACTCACTTTACATTGAGGACCTTCAAAAGGAAGATTCAAAACAGATGCAACAACTTGGGCAGTGTGGCTCGTTCTTGCAAATGGAGAGTAGCAGATGCGAACACTTTCAAGTGGTATGTTTCTCTCTTTCAATTCCTGCACAGATTATACAGTTAGATGGATATGCAGCGGACTCTTAAATTTGCTGAAGGGGGAAATCAACAACTGTAGTTAAAGAAAGCCAATTACTAAGGGATAAGAAAGAGTTCCATCAAGCCATTAGTAATTGTGGCTTTCTCCTTATTTATACCGCCAACCTTGATATCATTGGCAAAAGGAATTCACAAAAGCATAAACAAAGTTATTTGATGCTCAGCATGATATGCCCTTGTATGCTACCAAGTGCCAACTCCCCACCCAGAGGCTCCACTCTCATTTGCCATATTGTTCAGTCTTTACTTTCTCCTTGTTTATAGAAAACCTTTTGTCAAACCATCCTCTATAACAACATCAAGCATTTTTAAATATTGGCTTTTCAAATTCTTTCCTTCAACTCTCTCACACATCAATTATCTCTACAACAACATCCTAGAAATCTTTCATTTTCAGTCTCTGTCATCCAAAATGCTTCCAACAAAGTGATACCACAGCCTATCCAAATTCAGACTACCATCATTTTCCAATGTACCCCATTCTTGCATAATTCTTAGAGTGATATTCCCAGCTGACATGCATACGTTTATATTCTCTTGCAAATAGTAATTGATTGTCCACCCTCAACACAACTCCTACAGGAAACAACTACTTTCTTCCCATAACCTCTTGTCAATTTTAAGACACGCCAAACTTTGATTTCTTTGGTCCTTTTATGTCTTTACAGTACAAAGTTTGCAAAAGTTGTGGGTAGTGCTCAAACAGGGATAGAAAGCAAGTTGAAGTACATAATTTTGAAAACTCACATAATCAACTCAACTATTCCTTCTAAACCCAAGGTTTGGCATCTTCAACAGTTTTGAATATTCAAAACATCATCAGAAACCTGAACTTCTTAGTTTTTCTAAAGGACCTTCCATGTTTTGCTGCTTATGAAATTGAAAAACCCCAAGTCATAGACTATAATATCTTAAACCTCTCTAACTCTAGGAATTCAAGGATTTGTCCGAAAAAGGTGTCAATTTTTTTCAAAATACAATCAGAATTGCCCTTTTATTTTGTGAATTACGATACCCATAAAATTAGAACAAAGCCTAAGAACCAGCTAGTCTATGCAAATAGAATACATAGGAAAACTGATAGCAGATTAGAAGGATAAAACATGAAAAATGTTATCTTTTTGAAAAATGCAATCTTCACATTGAAATACACACCTTAAGGAACAATTCTCCAGCCAACTTTGCCTGACCAACACCTTCATCTGCTAATTGGTATTCTTCCTTGATCCCATTTTCCTGTTATAAAATCACCCACTGGTTATAAACAATCACTGAAACAGGTTTAGGAATAAAAGGTAGAGTTTTTAAAAAGATAGGTAGTAACACCATAGAGGAAACAATGAGACCCTTTTCATTAGGAATGCTCTTTCCATGCCTTAAAACCCAATATTTGTTTCTCAAACACAATATTTTTTCCATAGCCAGAATCTCTCTCTCTCTTCTCCTCCACACTCCCCTCCCTCTTCTTTTGCCTGTTCCTAAAAATCGGGCAGATGACCACATATTTAATGCTTCATGTCAATTAGGTGGCAGCTCCTCATTGGTCAGGTCGAGTAATAGTCAACAAAGTCAAGAAAACGAATTCTAAACATATGACGTGTTATAATTCTATCGGATAATCAAGATCACACTATAATGAAGCCGACGTCATTGAATCCAACATATATAGCCAAACCCCTAATGTCTCCATTTTAGACAGGGAAGCTAACAATGAAGGGATAAATTGAAGAGAGAGAGACTAGAGGGTAACAAATTTACACTCCGAGATTTCACTAAGTTCATTTTTTTTTTCCTTTTTCCTACTGTTATGGCTCTCAATCTGCGTCAAAAACAAACAGGTCAGTGCCTTTTCTCCATCTCTCTTTAGATCTCTTGTGGAATGAAGCAATAACCCATTTGTTCCTACTGAGTTTTAAGCCCAAATAACCTCCTAAGTTCATTCCTTTTTTCTTAATTTCATGTATTTAGTGAGTAATTTTTTATTTTGATGTGAACCCATTTTGTATTATTTAGATTTGATCCCAAATTACACTTAAAAGTTTTTGTTCCTTTTTGTTTAATCTGATGTGTTTATTGAGCAAGTTTTGTAATTTCATTTTTTTTGGGGCTGCAGAATGTATAATCCGGATGCTAAATCTGAACCAACCTTTGAATGCAACTGGTACTGCTAATGAAGAGGTTTACAAGATCTTGATCTATGATAAATTTTGTCAAAATATATTATCTCCATTGATTCAAGTCAAGGATCTGAGAAAACATGGGGTTACTCTTTATTTCCTTATTGACAAGGATCGAAAGCCTGTCCATGATGTCCCTGCTGTGTACTTTGTTCAACCAAGTCAAGTTAATGTTCAGAGGATTGTTGCTGATGCGTCACGCTCGCTTTATGATAGCTTGCACCTTAATTTTTCATCATCTATTCCTCGTCCGCTTCTTGAGGATCTTGCATCTGGGACATTGAATTCGGAGTCCATAGATAAGATTTTGAAGGTGCATGACCAGTATTTGGAGTTTGTGACTTTGGAGCATAACTTGTTTTCGTTGGCACAGAAGTCTTGTTATGTTCAGTTGAATGATCCATCTGCTGGTGATAGAGAGATTGAGGAGATTGTTGAGAAGGTTGCTAGTGGGTTATTTTGTGTGTTGGCAACACTCGCTGTTGTGCCAGTTATTAGGTGTCCAAGTGGAGGGCCAGCAGAGATGGTAGCGTCAGTGTTAGATCAGAAGTTGAGAGATCATTTATTGTCGAAGAACAATTTGTTTACAGAAGGTGGGGGTTTTGCCAGCTCATTTCAGAGGCCAGTTTTGTGTATATTTGATCGAAATTTTGAATTGTCAGTTGGAATACAACATGATTTTAGGTATCTTCCTCTTGTTCATGATGTTCTTGGCTTGAGGCTTAACAGGTTGAGTGTGCCAGGGGAAAAGGGTGGGATGAGGTCATATGAATTGGATAGTTCTGATCCATTTTGGGTGGCAAATGGGTCCCTGGAGTTTCCTGAAGTTGCTGTGGAAATTGAGACTCAATTGAACAAGTATAAGAAGGATGTTGATGAGGTTAATAGGAGGACTGGAGGAACTGATGGGGCTGAGTTTGATGGGAAGGACTTGATTGGGAACACCAAGCATTTGATGAATGCTGTGAACTCGCTGCCTGAATTGACAGAGCGGAAGCAGGTGATTGATAAGCACACAAACATTGCAACTGTTTTGTTGGGTGAGATCAAGGAGAGGTCTCTTGATTCCTATGCGAAAAAAGAGAATGACATGATGGTCAGAGGAGGGATTGATCGGAATGAACTTTTGGGTGTGCTTAGAGGGAAAGGAACCAAGATGGATAAGCTCAGATTTGCAATCATTTACCTTATATGTTCTGAAAGTATTAATCCGTCAGAAGTGGAAGCCATTGAAACTTCTCTAAGGGAGTCTGAGGTTGATACTTGTGCATTCCAGTATGTGAAGAAAATGAAGTCCTTAAATGTGTCATTGGCATCATCAAATTCTGCCAGTCGAAGTAACATTGTTGATTGGGCTGAAAAACTTTATGGGCAGTCAATTAGCGCTGTGACAGCTGGTGTGAAGAATTTATTATCTAGTGATAGGCAGCTGGCATTAACGAGGATTGTGGAAGCTTTGATGGAGGGGAGGCCAAATCCTGATGTGGATTCTTACCTTGTGTTTGATCCTCGAGCTCCCAAGTCAGGCTCTGGGACTAGTGGCAGCCATCTGAAAGGGCCATTTAAAGAAGCTATAGTGTTTATGATCGGTGGTGGTAATTATATGGAGTATGGAAGCTTACAAGAATTTGCACAGCGTCAGCAGCCTGTCAAGCATGTTATATATGGAACAACAGAAATCCTCACTGGAATTGAGTTCGTTGAGCAGCTTACATTATTGGGGCAGAAGATGGGATTGGGTAGTACTGTGGCTTCTCCTGCTCCAACCCTCTAGTTCAGGTATTTTTGTATATGCATTTTAGGGCCAGCTGTTTCATGGTTGATGCGTGAAAAAAAGGAGCTACGAATGTTGATTCAGCATAAATGGATTGTTGGCAGAAAAGGTTTTGAAGCTGGTTAATAGCTGAGAATTAGGTTTTCTTATTTCTTGCGTATAACGCTATATGGAGGCTTTCTCAAATAGAACTTTCACTTTCTTTGACACTCTGGAAGGATCCCTTTTATGTTCATTATATTGAGAGATGGTATCCGCCATTAAAAAAAGGTTTTCTGAGCTTCATTGAAGTTAATCTTTGTATGGTTAGAAAAAAAATATTTCATTTCTTCTTTCGCAAATGTGATTGCTAGAGAATTATTTGTTAGTTTTAATCCGTACAGTGTATGCATGAAGGTTCAATTATTTCAACATTTGTTAGATGAAGAATTGAGTGCTTGATAATTGCGTGTGTAGGCGATCTATCAGGATGCCTATGGTTTTGCCGTCATTGTCTTTTAATCCAACCTTCCTTTTTATCTGATCTGTTGTTTGATGACTTAGGCATCAGATGTTGGCATTTCCTTGTCATTGTTCATTATCAGGCTGCAAAACTTTGGAAGAAATAGCTACTGGTGACAACTAGGGGTGGGTACTCATTGTATATTTCATCATCTTCTGAACTCAACTGTTTGAGTTTGAGGGTCACCGAATTTAGGTGCTCTATGCCGAGTAATATCCTGGTTCCGATGCAGAATGATAAACCAAACTGCCATATGCAGACTGCCAATTGAGCTCTATAATTGCCCTAATCATCGCTGTAGCTTTAAAAGGTTCAAATATCCCATCACCTTCCAGGATAAATTGTTGGGAGGGAAGCTTTCCAAATTAAGAACCCTGATGTGATGTGGTGTGGTGTCATTTACAGGCAATTACGATGCAGATTGTTCGACCAAAGACAAGGCAGCAGGTAAATGGTATTGTAGGTGTAAGCTTCTCTTAACTGTTGATGAACCTTTGAAGGCCCGAAGCTGACTGTAGCAAAGAGGAACACAGGATATATTCAACATTGAATCCTATTTTTCTCTTAAAAAATAAAAAAATTGTTTCTCAAAACAATGAAGGGTTGAATTTAGCTCGATTTTTTTATATATTTTTTGTCAAATGAAGGATATAATTCCCTTAATTAAAACAAAGTGTTAAAACACTACTTAAAACATATAGGCAGGTTGATGTAAGTAAAACCTTGTTATTTTATTTATTTTATTTTATTTGTATTAAATTATTAAGCTGTTCGAGTCCTTAGCTGGGTTATATCCGGATTGGTATTGCTGAGAGATTTCTTTTCTAGGCCTTTCAATATAAGATGGTCCAAAAATATAAAAAAAAAATCAAAATCCCTAAAAAATATTTCATAATTCATTACAGAGTAATAAAATAAAATTATAATATTTATTCATAAATCTGAGTTTCTATTTTATTATTATTTAATGAATAAAAAATCTAGATATGCATACCATATTCATCCAAGTTTAAGGCAGCATTACTCAAGTGCCATTTATTATTTAATATAAAATAAAAAAGTTAAACAAAAACATGCCCCAAATCTTTCCTACAGTTATTGACAACAGCATCCTTTATCAATGTTTATATTTATTATATGGACAATGTTAACAAATATTCTCCGAAGGACCTAACTGAAAGCTTTCAAAACATCTGATATCTGATTGATAGAGTCTCCTGTTTTAGAATTTAACTGAGAATAAATATATACAATAGGGACTAAATTTAAACTTTCCTCAACATTTTCACTTTCCTCTTCCTTCCTATTTAGTCTCCTCGATTACCAAATTACCCGCCCTTTTCTCCCTCTCCTTTGATGGCCTCCAAGCCCTAATTTCCAAAAATCAAACACAAAAAATCCCTAAGCCTCCATGGCTCGCCGGCCTTTCTCCCTCCTCAAAGCCCTAACCAAACCCACCACCTCCTTCTCTCTAACCCCCATCCCAACTTCCCGGCCCGTTACCTACATGCCGCGACCCGGAGACGGAACACCACGCGCAGTCACCCTCATCCCCGGAGACGGAATCGGGCCCTTAGTCACCAGCGCAGTAGAACAAGTAATGCAAGCGATGCACGCACCGGTTTACTTCGAGAAATACGAAGTCCACGGCGACATGAATCGCATTCCGGAAGAAGTTATCGAATCGATTAAGAAAAACAAAGTTTGTCTGAAAGGAGGATTGAGGACTCCGGTCGGTGGTGGTGTCAGCTCGCTGAATGTTTCGTTAAGGAAGGAATTGGATTTGTATGCTTCGCTGGTGAATTGTTTTAATTTGCCAGGGTTACCTACACGGCACGAAAATGTTGATATTGTTGTTATCAGAGAGAATACTGAAGGGGAATACGCTGGGCTTGAGCATGAGGTCGTTCCTGGTGTTGTTGAAAGCCTTAAAGTAATCAACCTTTATTGTTTGTTTGACTTGGTGAATTGTTTTGTTGTTTATTGTGTTAATCATTAGTTAATGATTTGTTAATTGTTTTGTTAATTATCATGATCGTTGAATATTTGTGACCCACTAAAGGGACATGTTGATTTGATGGCTAAACTAGTATTATTCTATAGCCCCTCATGATCAATAGTCTCTCTTGTGATAATTATGTTTTGCTTATTCAAGTTCGAGTTTATGTAGATTGAAATCTTATAAAACTGATTTGACGATTATTTGTTTCATTTTGAATAATTACTTTTTGTTGTGTGTGATTTGTTCGGTTTTATATTATATATAATGGTGTGTTGATGGTGACGAATGTGTTTTTAGGTGATAACAAAGTTTTGCTCGGAGAGAATTGCGAAGTATGCATTTGAGTATGCTTATTTGAATAATAGGAAGACAGTGACGGCAGTGCATAAGGCAAATATTATGAAACTTGCAGATGGGTTGTTTTTGGAGTCTTGCAGAGAGGTTGCGAAGAAATATCCGAGTATAAAGTATACTGAGATTATTGTGGATAATTGCTGTATGCAGCTGGTTTCGAAACCTGAGCAATTTGATGTGATGGTAAGTGATTTTTTGAAAACTTTTGTTCATTATTGTTTGAATTGGTGTCTATGGGGGATGTTATTCATTATTAGGTGATTTCTATGTATTTATGGTGTTGGTATGCAACCTTGGTTTTGGAACAAGTCTGTTGTTCAGCAGCAGGTCTCTCGGTAGCATTTGCTGTGTTGAGAGAATTATCAGTTCATATGGTTAGGGAAAAAATTGTCTTGTGATTAAATGAAGCACCCTGTTTAATAATACAAGGATGCTAAAACCACGGTGTAAACTAATTGAGAATTAGACTTGCAGTTTTGTCTTTTCACGTCTCCTCACTGGGCTTCTTGCACTGACTACTGTCTGCAATCAATAGCCTTATGCATGCTTGATTGTCAACTGTTTGGCACTTTTGACTTTAGACCTTTTCACTAATGAAAGCTCTGTTATGCTATGTACAGGTTACTCCTAATCTTTATGGCAATCTTGTGGCAAATACAGCTGCTGGTATAGCTGGAGGCACTGGTGTCATGCCAGGAGGTATGAATTTGGTTAAAGTTCTAATTCTGCAGAAGACTTCTCCCTACCTTCTTTAAGGAGTTGTAGGTTAAGGAATCCTAATCTTGGAAGCTGTTAGGAGCTTGATTGTTCCACGTCCTTTGGACCTTTTCTGTTATTATCAGCTCTATAAGCTTGCCTCATAATTTATTGAGTTTTTGGCGACTACAGGTAATGTGGGAGCTGATTATGCTGTTTTTGAGCAAGGTGCTTCTGCTGGAAACGTGGGAAAAGAAAAGATGGTGGAACTAAAGAAGGCAAATCCAGTGGCTTTGCTCCTCTCGTCTGCCATGATGCTGAGACACCTTCAGTTTCCTTCATTTGCTGATAGACTTGAGACTGCAGTGAAGCATGTAATATCTGAGGGGAAGTGTCGAACCAAAGACCTTGGTGGAGACAGCACCACACAAGAGGTTGTAGATGCTGTAATTGCTAATCTGGACTGATCCGTACCAGGAATTCTGCCCCTTATTAGTCAGCCGTTGTTTCATATTATGATGTCTTCCTGTGCAAGTATCGAGCCACCGTTCTTCCCCCCCTCCCCTGCTATACAAGTTAATCCTATTCTACTGCAGGATTATCTTATAGTGTCTGTTATTCTTTTTCTTTTCCTCCCAAATAAGTTTAGGCTTTTCCTTTCTGGTTGTGAGGGAATCAGGGAACGTATTAATAAGAACCTGCCCCTGATTGTTCAGTTGAATGAAAATTTTCGCATTTGTTTCACCCATTTCAGCTATATTGCTCCATCCTTTATGGAATCTTGAGCTCTGGAACAAGCAATTGGTTTTGAGTTCTCAAAGGTAGGCACTGCTAAATGGCTATTAAGACTAATTAATTACTAATAACGTGAATAATCACAGCCAGGTCGAGGCAACCCAACCCACAAAAAATCCCAAGTGTCTAGCCGAAAACAGCAAAATAAATATGAATTTTGACTTTTAGCATATAAATTGTCAATGGAATAGATGATGGAGATTAGATTTATCCCAGATTGAAAATTCAAGGACTCAGCAAGTCCTGCACCTGAATTTGAGTGTATACCTAGTTTATGATCTAAATTTAGAGAGGAAGCTGGGCTATCAACTATCTTAAAAATGTACACACTCTGTGTTCGGCGAGGGGACACCCAATCTGTTGAAAAGCAAGATTTGGAGGAACGTGGTGATACAAAAAAGTAAAAGTTGGTGTTGGAGACGTCATGGATGAGGAAGGAACGGGCTTTGTCAGAGAGGACGAGTAGCCAGTGAATATGGAGGAGCCGAAGTGCAAGTCCTGTAAGAGTACTCTTATGGGGGACAGAGTCGACGAGGAAGGACTGTTTGAAGGATACTGTTCTGAGGAGGAGGATTGTACTGCGATCTGATTGTCCGCTGCTGAGAAAAGGAGATTACATAAAAAGTAGGAAGAAACCGTAATTACTAAGGTGTTGGGGAAGAGAGTAGGGTACCGCTACTTGCAAGCCTACTCTCAGTCAGTGGAGGCTAAAGGATGGAGCGAAATCTGGGCAATGATTTTGTATCTGGTTATGAGGATAACTGCAGGACAGTATTATTGGGATGGTTTCGGATCATATTCTTGCTGTGCGCCAATGGCATCCACATTTTGATCCTGATCGATGAGAGACGCCATCATTGATAAAGCAGGTTGCGTTCGTATACCTGACCCATCTAGAATACCATGACAAGGGCTTGTTGACTCGGATAGGCAAATACTATTGGCGCCAGAACCGTGCACGTTGATGTTACTACTGATCTTGCAGGTGCCTGAACTTCATTCAATTTGCACATTGCTTCTTCTTCATCTCGTAGGTGCCGACTTCCAACTTGTTCACATTTGCTTTCCAACATTGATTAGCTATTTAAAATGGAAGACACATGTTTTGGCCCAACAGACGCTAGTCAAAATTTCAGTTCAAAATCCAACCCAATTAACTTAGATATTTAAAGAAAATAGTACTTATTATTCCAGAAAAGTTGAATAAACAAGCAAGCAATTCCCTTTTTTTCTATTAGAAAATTGACTGTGAAAAGATTTAAGAAGTGTATAAGTTTTGTTTTGAATTGATGATGAATGATTTAAGAAATTTAATTAAAGTATTAGGGTATTAGTTGATATAAAATGAGCTGATTTAATAAATAGAATAATGAGTTGTCGAAGAATATGCTTTGTTTTTATGTGATCTGTAATTTTAAAAACTAGTTAATCATGACATTAGAAATCCTGGTCAACCAGTTGTTTTAAATCAATTAATCAATTAATTATTTGCTACAAGTCGAATGACAACTCTAAATTGATTAATCAGTCAGCCTGTAATGGTAGTTGATCAATTAAATTAACCTAACAGTAAAGTTTTAGTGAATATATTAGATTCGATTAGTTTGAGTTATATTTGGATTAATTGGGTGAAACAGTTTAACTGAATATTTATATTTAGATCTCTAAATTAATAGTTTTAAATTTTTTATGATATTTTGCTTGAATTTATTTTTTGGTATTTTATGTATCCAGTTCTGTTAACATTCCTCCTGAAGATTATCAGTAGCCTCCAGTTCTGCATTTGTTTTTCTTTTGTTTTTGTTTTTTTGTGTGAATGAGATAATTTTTAAAATGTATTTAATATAGATAAATCAATACGTTGATTATATGATAAGAACAATTATTATTTTATTGAATATTTATTCATATTATTTTATTTTTCGAGTACTCATATTGAACAAAATTATATTCGATATGATATATATTATTTTAATCAACACACAAGTATCTATTATATTTTAATATTAATATACTTGTTAGTACCTCTATACTAATAAAGCTACTAACAGAAGATAATTAATCTATATGTATATAATTTTATACATGCGTAGGTAGTAAGAGAGTCAACTTGCAGCTATTAATTTTCTTATAGTGGTGTTAAGATTTGTATTTCGAGTCCATAACAGGCAATACAGGAGTAATATCATAAAAACACTCCATCTATATTAAGTTTCATGGCGGATATATTATAAAATAAATTATATAAATTCAATAAAAAATAATATGATATTTATTACATTGTGACAACAAAAAAAACCAAAAAAAAAAAAATACCGACATGAACTCAGAAGTTGCTGGCAGACCACCCTTCAGTGCGCAAGGAACTGATAGTTGTACCATGTCTGAAATTAAGAAGCCTTCAAAGTAGGCGTAATTGACACACAAACACACACACACGCACGCACATGGTTATAGCATCAGTATTATGTGTTTAGGAGGCCAAGCAAGAGGGGATCCTGAAAAATAAGACAAAACTCAGATTCCTTGCTCCCAGGGGGATGAGCCCAAATCAATGACTTTACATTTCGAGGTTGTAGGT
Organism: Populus euphratica; assembly: GCF_000495115.2. Classification (NCBI taxonomy): domain Eukaryota; kingdom Viridiplantae; phylum Streptophyta; class Magnoliopsida; order Malpighiales; family Salicaceae; genus Populus; species Populus euphratica. Next base: position 326,210 of record NW_011500068.1, read on the forward strand.
CTTAATTATACACCCTAATGCTACATCCTATGTCCTTTAATTGTGAAGCACTTTTTATTTATTTATTTATTTATTTAATTAATTTCTTAATTTGCAAGGAATCTCTCTGAATAATTATAATATAGCGTTTGATTGGCAAGGAAGCTATGTGAAAATATATATATATGTGACTCTTAAGGAATAATTGGACAGTTAAAGTCCTTCCATTTCTTATTATTATTATATTATTATTATTATTGTTATTCAAAGAAATAATTTCATGGTTAAAGAAATCTACTTCCCTTTAACATTTATACATTTATTAAAAAGATTTGATTAGTCTTTAATTTGACTAACAAGGTTCCAACAGCACTCTAAAATAAACTTTAAAACAAAGAAAATAGATTGATTGGCCACTAAAATTTATTTCAATGTGCGTTGACAAGGTATCTAATGCCAACTCTTCTTTAATTTTATCTACTTGCCACCGTCCTTGAGAGAAGCCAAAGGTTATCCGCCAGGGTCCCTTTTTTTTTATTTTATATACATATATAATAGTAAGGGTGAATCGACACCATTAATTTCCAGTTTCTTATTGTGTTTTTAACTGTATTTGCAATTGTTTTTAAAATGTTTTTGTTTTAAAAAAATCTTAAATTAGTATTTTTTTAATATTTTTCAATGATTCTGATGTTGTTATATTTAAAATTATAAAAATATTATTTTAATATATCTATTTTGCACTAAAAATTATTTTTATATATCTCCAAGTGAAAAATACTCTCCACTCAAACCAATAAAAGATTTCAAGATTTAATAATCACCCCTCACTAAAATTAATACTGCAAGACTCAAATAAATAGGGTGATTTTAGTTATGTAAACTTTTTGGCTTGGACTCAATTTTTATGTTTCATGCTTAGGTTTCGTACAAAATTATGCGGAGATATAGAAATAAGAAGAATTAATCTTTCACTTAATTTCAGCACTGTTTCGAATTGTGGTTCAGTTGTATTTTAAAAAGATTTTGAATTGTTTTTTGTATTTTTTAGACCGTTTTCATCATATATTGATATTAAAAATAAATTTTAAAAAATTAAAAAATATTTTTTTAATGCATTTTCAAATAAAAAACACTTTAAAAAACAATCTTTATTATATTCTAAAATAAACTCTACATATAAATAAATTATACAGAAAGGATTTATCTAGAAGAGAAAATCACTCCACCTAATATATCTATTTTTTTTTTTTCATGTAACAAAAACCTAAGTTTTCATATGTAGATAAGAGATAGAGACAGAAATACATGGAGTTTTCCTACAAAACTCACAAAATATATATAAAAAAAAACTCAAGTTAAAATTATCGTTAGATTTATCAACTCAAGGGTAAATGAAACAAACTCTACACAAGCTTCAATGAATTTGTCATTTGAATAATAAGACATGTCAATAAATATAGTACTATATCTATAAGTTGCTTTTGCTTCAAAGAATTAACCACTATCTATTTCACTTTTATTATGTATAACTCTACTAGCTATGAGTTTTTTATTATTCAAGGCTATATTATTTATTTTTTTATATATTATTATATTATTATAGATGAATTGTAGATGGACTATGCAAAAAAATTTGTATTTTCAATTTCATACCTAAACTTTTTTTTTCTAGCAACTTAGTCCAAATTAAAGACTACTAAATTTTGATTTTTTATGAAAAGATGGGATAAAAAAAAAGTGAAATGAAAAGGATTTCAAATATGAGTGACGTGACATAAGTTTCCTATAATTTTCCTATAATTTTAGTACCTCAATATTTTTTTTAATTCAATGTTGGTATAATTTTTTTAAAAATCTCTAGTTGAGAGATAAGAAAAAGCGGTCGCTAGATTCCTAAGTGTTGTTGATACCAATTTATACCACCAAAATAAATGATATTTATGTCAAATAATTTCATCTAATAAGAAAAGTTCATATTAGATATTTTTTTATCTTTAAAATTCATGAAAAAATAGATTTGAATTTGGGTTGATTTTTTATTTATAATTGATTTTAGTTTTGGAAGATTTTTTTGGATTTTTTAAGGTCATAGATAGGTTTATTACAACTCCTACAATGATTTAAGTAAAAAACAGGTTGAAAATAAGTTTTTTCTTAAAAAAAACTAAACCCTGATTTTTTAACAACAACAATGGTTGAAATCTAGGCAAATCAAATGATTTTTTCAGAAAAAACTTGGGACAAACCCCAAATGCAAAGCAAAGAAAAAAATTGAGGGCCCAATCACACAAGCATCCTCGTGAACCCTAACAAAATAGGCCAGGTGGGTTGGGACAAGCTAGCTTGCTAGACCCAGTAATATTTAGCCCTTACTTCTTTTTTTAAATTAATATTTTTTATGTTTTTTCTCTAATTCTTTTAATTTGTATATAAATTAATACCCCTTCTCTCTTTCATTTTGTTTGAAGGGCCCTTTTTAAATTACAATTAGTTTGTAGTTATGTATTTAAATTTAAAGAATTTTTTTGATTTATCTATAATTTTTTTATCTTCTTCTATATGGATGAAATTTATTTTTAAAAATAAAAAAATTATTTTCAATAATATTTTTAATATTTGCATCCCTAGTGTTATTTATTTCTTTTATTTTATTCTATCAATTTAATTTGTTTCTTTATTTTCATTATCATTTATTTGAATAAAAAAATATTTTAATAAATAAATTTAGTGAGCATAATTAGATAAATATTTTATCTTTCAAGATTAAATATCTTGATATACACTCATATATTATTTTTTCAGATTTTATTTTTAGATATCATTAATAACTTTTTATTTATTTATCTATTTATATAAATATTCTTGATTTATTTAATTATATATATGCATATATATCTTTATTTGAACTTAAATTTTTTGAACTACAGAAATATACTAATATATATATATATATATATATATTAATTTTTGTATAAAAAATAAAAATATTTCATTCGTAACAAGATGCATATATCACTTGGATAGTATAAGGAAAGGAAAACGGCTTGATCGGTGTACGCTGACAAGATGCAGGCATAAATATAACTAATTAATGCTTCAAATTCGACGAAGCTAAAGGTTGAGATTATCTGTAGGAAATTCGAAATTCCCTTTTCTCACACATGGAAAATAGTATGGCCAGTAGAATCATGAACCTATGAATATCTTGCTGATTCTAGGGTGATCTTGGATATAATGAGTTGGATTTTTACCACAATTATATGTAATTTAATTTTTAATATATTATAAAATACAAATTCAATCAATTTAGTTTTTTGGACTCGAAATATATTATGAATAGTATAGACAAGTTGAACATATTAATTTTTATTATTCAATGATCTTAAAAGAAAAATAGGGTTGCAATTCTTAGAACTAGATAAGATTTCTGAAATACATATATTAAGTACAACTTAAAAACTATCATAATTTTTATATAAAAACAAAACAAAACAAAATCAAACTAGCAGAAATAGACTATCAATGTTTTATTAAATTTGTGATTTGAATGAGAAAATAAAAGTTCAATCTATATTCTTGAAATTTTTATTTTTTTTAAATGATTTCTTGGTTATGAAACAAAAAAAATTGGAATTGTAAAATATATTGTTGTATTATCATATCAAATTTAAAATAAAAAAATAATTATAATTTATGTGAAAGTAAAGAATTAAGAGAAGGGAAAG
>NW_011500068.1:329979-400831 GCF_000495115.2 Populus euphratica
GGGAAAGAGATTAAAAAAATGAGAGACGACTATAAGTGTGAAAATGAAAAAAAAGAAAAAGAAAAATTGAAAAGAAAAATTAATATTTATATTAAGGATTTGTGTTATTTATTTATATTAGGTTATACAAGTTAGATCAAGTTAAGCGGGTTTTAAAATTTTCAATCTTAACTTAATTTATGATATTTATTTATTTATTTATTTTTATCAACTAGCATTTATAATATTTATATTATCTAATTATAATGAGTTGGGTTGAATTAAATAATACAAATATTATACTGAACATATAAAAACACTCTAAAATTATTAAAGTAATTATTTATTTTTATATGTGTGTTTTTATTTCTTTAAATAAATATGTTTTTGTTTTTTTTTTGTCTCCAACTTAAAATATTGTAAAAAATATATAAATCATTAATAATAAACATATAAAATAACATCAATGTATAATTTCAGCTTCTCAACATTATTCTAGAGTTTTATAATGAGATGATTCAACTCCAGTTTTATCTGGATTAAATCACTGATTCTTTTCCCCCACCTTGGGTTTATAATTAATGGTCAATATTAATTATGGATTTCTCAAAACCTTCATTAATTAGGTGGAAATATGAAGAAGAAACCATTCGTTTGCATAATTAATTTTAATTTTTTAGAGACAGTTAATGTGCTAGGTCCCGATGAAAGCTAAATTACCTTTATTTTATTTTATGTTTTTGAAAGAGAAAAAATCTTAGATTGGATGGTGAACAAAATTCAAGAAATTCACAAGCTATTTAAGGCTATAATTAATACTTAAACACGAGACTTTCATTAGACCAAATCTTAGTCATTTGTGGGAATATTTTGTGGGTTTATTAGTCACACAGCATCATTTGATTAATTTCTTTTTTTATTGTTCTTATTTCTTAAAAATATTTTATAGGCAATTATTTCTTACATGTTTTTTTCGTACTAAATAGTGGATCGAGACGTCTTGCCAGGAGTGATAAATATATTTAAAACAAATTCCCATTGAATGCTTGCATGTTAGGTTATCAAATAAAATGACAGTAGTACTGGTCATCGTATAATTGATCACGAAGCCTCCACTTGGACACCATGAGAACCCATGATTCTAAAAGCATGAATAGGCTTTTTGAACAATGTGAGACCTAGCTAGCTACTACAAGTGGCACAAAACCTGGAAAAAAGAAAGAATGCATGGTGGCAGAGGAAGAAGAAGGAGAGAAGAAAAGGATGGTGGGAAAAAACGGTAAGAGTGTGGAATATGAAGAAAAAGATGAATGCTTGAGCTTCCATTTAGGGCAATCCAACTTCAACTTACTTTGTTTAGAAACAAAAAAAGAAGGACCCCAACAATGAATCTCTTTACATGAAATGACCCCAAAGCACTAGCAGTCTTCGTTACAGGCTCATGCATGGTGGAGTTCCTTTATGCGCTAAACCTTCATTAAAAAACAAAAAAATACGTCCAAATAGGGTAAGCAAACTCATAAGTGATGGCAAATCTTGGAAAGGTTCTAGCAACACCCATCTCAGGAATTTTATCTTTAATATAAAAGATTACAAGTATTTCCTAGCTTGAGAATGTCTTAGCAGGATCTGCTTAATAAATTCTATCTGTCTTCTTCTAAGTTCAAAAAAAAAAAAAGCAAAAAAAAAACCATAAAAAGAGTGGGAGTTGCTTCAGTGGATACCTACATCACACTTTAAACTCTCCAACTCCGCCATGCACACAGAAATATAATAATCACATGTAGCAGAGTTGTTAATTTGGAAGAATATTATTACTTGATTATCTATATATTGGTTTTTGGCTAATCAAGGATCAATGCGAGTGCGTAATTAATTTATAGATTCAAAGAGTCATAAATTAAAATATTAAATAATCCAATTATCTTCTTTTATGAAAGAATAATTCAATTAATTTATTGCTTCAGTGGCTTCATCTAGTCTTATAGATGGGTAAAATCAAGTCATGAGTTATTTCTGTATGTATTGAGTACCGTCTTTGTTTCTGAATTAATTACATTGATTAATCTAGATTGGTTGATAAATAATTAATTAAACTATTTGAACTAGTTAGTTTTGGAGCTTTGAAATATATATATATCCTCCAGAAATTAATTAGTTGTAATTAATAGTTAGTAAAGTTAATATCTATACATAGAGGCCAAATGGTCCCTAGCAAATTTACTGTATGCTGGAGTCGAAAAAGAGGGGGCAAAGAAACCATGATCAGCTGCCTAAAGCCCTAGTTAGTAAATAATTAATTAGATTTTATCCTCAAAGTATCTCCTAATAATTACATAGACCAGATCATGGATTTCTGCTGCTGCAGTGAATTAATGATGTTCCTCGATTATCTATCAATTATGGATATATAGGAGTCTTAATTGTACCTTAATTTGTTGCAAGTAATGGTCTACCGCACATTCGCTAAGATTTTATTTTATTTTATTTTTCCTTGCCCTAGCTTTACCGCCCTTATGCTAATGCTTAGCTTGTTTTAAAGGCTTGAAAAAATATATTCTTTATCACGTGGACAAACGAAGCTTTAGTACGTACCATTTTTCTTGATGTCCCACTTTCTATTTTTTTCGTTATAACCCCACCTCCCTTGAGGCTCACGAGTTTCCATGGATCCAAAGCAGCATGACAGATACATCTGAGCACTATAAGTATGAGAGGCTCCCACCCTCAATCCCCAGCACGAGTCCTTCCAAAGCTGAAGAAAATAGAGTCATATTATTATTGTTATTGTTATTTGCTTAGTTACTACTCTCTTCGCTACTTAATTCCTTTTCTCTGCAACTACCACTGATCTAGCTATATATATACACACACACACTTGTTATGGCAAATCTGTCGGATCCTCTTGTGGTTGGGAGAGTGATTGGAGATGTAATTGATTATTTCACTCCAAATGTGAAAATGACTGTCACTTATAACTCCAACAAGCAGGTTTATAATGGCCACGAGCTTTTCCCATCTGCTGTCACTCATAAACCTAAAGTTGAGGTCCATGGTGGTGATATGAGATCTTTTTTCACCCTGGTAGGGTTTTGTAATTTCCTGTTACTTCTCGATATGCCCAAGAATTTCATTTTTCTTTGATGTATGTATGTATGTATGCATACCATGATCAATGTTATTCTAACTAGCTATATATATATATACACCTTGATGACTGCAGGTCATGACAGACCCAGATGTTCCAGGACCTAGTGATCCATACCTGAGGGAGCACCTACACTGGTATATGTATATGTATATATATATATATATATATTAATTCCTCTAATTTTGTTCACTTTATATAGAACTGAAGCCAGGAAAGAATTATCTCCATAAAAGAAAAGTGAAAAAGTAATAGTAATAATTGAATTTTAGTAACAATCCGAAAGTAGATCGAGTTAAAAAGGCAGATTCTATAGTTTCCAGATTTCTTCGTAAAACTTGTGAGTGCAAAAGGTGTGCTCGTAGCACCAAAATAGTAGAAAAAAGAAAGGTTAAGATCACTTATATACATTTTTAGCAAAATACATGCTCATTACTTGATATCGATTTGGCCAATATGTTTACAGGATAGTAACTGATATCCCAGGCACCACAGATGCCACATTCGGTATGATTCCTCACCCTAATCTAGAAAGAAAAATCATCATAATATATATGTGAATGATTTTTTGGGGGATGAAAATAAACCATCTATATATATATACACTCTTGCAGGAAGGGAAGTAGTGAGCTATGAGATGCCAAGGCCTAACATCGGGATCCACAGGTTTGTTTACATTCTTTTCAGGCAGAAAGGAAGACAAACAGTGAGCACACCATCCTCAAGGGACAAATTTAACACGAGGAAATTTGCTGAAGAAAATGAGCTTGACCTGCCGGTAGCAGCTGTCTTCTTCAATGCTCAAAGGGAAACAGCTGCAAGGAGACGTTGAGATCTAAAGGGTACTTCCAAGAAGAAGATTCAACAATAACCATGCATTGTCATGCCCTGCTATTGTACTTCATGCAGCAGGAGAAGGAAAAAAGAACACTTAATTAAGTAATTAGTATTTATGGATGGTTTAAGCTATGAATAATATAACAGTTCAGATCAATATTGCAATATTATCGTTGAGTGAAATAGTGGTTACCCTAAGAGTAATTAAGACCTCTCTCTTATATATTATCTTTGTATTCTTAGCAATTTCTACTGATAATAAAAATAGAGGGAAACCTCAAGCATATTTATGATTTCATTATCAATTATTATTTCTGTATGCCTTTGCATTATCGGGGTGAAATAATTCTGTTTGTTTGATTAATTATTCGTTTATAATTGATTCATTGGTGATTTAATTATATTATCATAATCTTGTTTATGTGCATTGTCATATTGATTTTATATATGTTTTTCTTGTTGGGTTTAAATAGAAGTAAAAATAGATCTCATATTCATTAAAATTGCTTAATCCAGATTTATAAAGTTTTTTTTTTTCAAGTTGGTATCAATGTTTTAATGTTTTTTATTGATTGAAATTGAATTTTTAAAAATTAAATCATAAAACTAAAATAAAAGGTATAGCATAAATCTTAAAAATATAAAACATATTTATTTTCTCGATGCTTATGAGCAAATTTAAACTCTTAATTAGTGCCAGTTTTTAAAATAAATACAAGTGTATTAATTACTTGATTTTTTAAATTTTAAAAGAAAGAAATTAATTAAAAAGTAATAAGGATTAAAACAATACATAATTCAACTCATTTACCATCATAATTTTCCCAACAACTTGAAGGATCTTGAGGTGGATTGGTCCAGTTTAATTAGCAAGTAGTTTTCTTGAGTTTTCATAATATTTTTTTAACTTGGTACATATGTTTAAATTTTTCTCTTTCTTATTTGCATGGTTAATGTCAAGAGGGAATCAATTTATGTGTTAATCTTATAATATATGAAGAAAAAATTATTTGTTAAAATTTAAATACATCAATACGCAAGGAATTTATGTTTCTCAACTATAGATTATAGCACTTAGAATTACATAAGTTTTACTATACTGACTCTAAAATCTTATGATTTTATTAATTTTAATTTGTTCTAAATATAATCTAGACAATATTACTTTTACATTCATAATTCATCATTGACGGCAAATAACATATTTTGTTAATTTGCATATGATTCTATATGATCATTAATTAACCACAACTTAAGAGATTCTTAAACCCTAATATACAGCTTTAGTTTCAAAATAATAATAATAATAATAATAATAATAATAAAGGAAAATGTTACACATCAAAATACATAAAATCTCTATTTATTTTTAGAGCATCCAATAGTCAAGCTAAAAATCTATATATATTAAAGCTTAAATAATTTCATTTTTTGACATCTTTTTGGAGAATTAATAAACACATACAAACCACAACATATATAATTTTTTAATTGTTATTATTCATTTAATTTCATTTGTGAAAAAATTGAAGAGAGAGATTCGTAATTATCTATTAACAATGAGAGAGCAAGGGCTTGACATTAATTTTGCCGTGATGGGATAAGATAGAAAATCAAATAACAAAGGGTCGATAAGGAGTAATGTGTGTGTAAGAGAGAGATAAACCTGAGCTCGAAGGGTGTAATTAATAATTTTAATGAATACTGAGACTAAAATGTAAATTACTCAAAGTTTAAGGTTGCCATAACATTGTTTTTAGTTACAAGGTTTGGCCCTTTTAGAAATCACACGTGGCCCCTCTAGTTTAACATTTTTTTTATCAAATTTATCCCTCTACTACAAGTGTGGGTGCGATCTTCAAAAAGTTTAAGGTTGCCGTGTATATATATATGTTTGAGAAATAAATAAAAAATACTCTCCAAATCTTGAAAAAAAATGTGTTTCCCCAAACCCATTTTTGAGTATGGGGTGAAAAAAATCATTTCCCCCCAAAAAATTTGGGTAATTATTTTTGTATTTCTGGAATTTTTTCAAGGAGATCTATTTTTGGGTTTGGGAGGAATAAAAAAACCTTTACAGCATGTATAGAAGTATATGAATTAAATGCAATCTCTTATTTGAAATATTTTAATGAAATCTCTTATTTGAAATATTTTTGAATATTAAGAATTGAATTGCTAATTAAATTTCATCTCTAAAAATATTTCAGAAGCAAATCAGAGAGCAACTAATTTTCATAAAATACTCATCTAGCTTTTTCTTTTTTTCTTTTATTTTTTAAAATATTTAAAGAAATAATCTAGCTTTTTCTTTTTTTCTTATATTTTTTAAAATATTTAAAGAAATAATATGAAGGTAATGAGGATAATATAGGAAACAAGATGAATTAAATTTTATCTCTTCTAAACATGTAAATTCAATTTATTTATCCATTAAATTCGAATTATTTTTGAATTTTAGAAGAAAACATTTTTTTTAAGGTTGGGGGGCAAGACCTGGACCCAAGCCTGGAAAAAATCCGCTGGCCTGGTCAAGGCACAGCCTGTCCATTGATCAGTTGTGCTTGGTGAGACCACGGGAGCGTGGCACCAAGTAAATGCTATATAATTATCAACATTAGATATGGTGATGGCAATTCTCAAGGGCCAGATAGCCTCCGAAACCAAAAACATCAAAGGATCCTTTCAGCTTGAAGAGAGGAAAGCAGGCATGAGAAGATATCCATCACTCAAGAAAGAAATTTAACAGAACTTCGTATCTCCGAGTAGCAGCAGCATTAATGTGTTACAAGTATGGAGTAGCTTATTTTCTACCTCAATTTCACAGAGGACTCTTTGGGTCACTCCATCACCATTGTAATAGAACAACCAATCACAGCAAAAAATAAAACCTAGTTTACCAAGCAATTATTGCCAGCCAAAGTCCTCAAAAAATAGGAATGAGAAGCCCGATAGAAGCTAATTGACAACATCAAGAACCAGCTTGCGAGACTTGAGAACAGACCACTTCAAACGCCGGTAATATGCAGCTTGAAGCAACGCCAAGGAGAGTACAAATATCCACTTAAAACCCATCTGCATCAGAAAGCACATGTTGTTGGCTACAGTTAAATCTTAAGGGCTTAAGGAGCTGAAAACATGTTTTTAAGCAAAGATACCAGTTTCCTCTCTTCCATTTCTGGTTCTGCAGCCCATGACAAAAACGACACAACATCTTTTCCCATCTGCAACACAATCAGTAACATTTAAATTACGAAATTACCTGATAAAAAGTATATTCCAATCTTGCAGCTAATGCCTACTCTGAAACCTGACAACAATTATAACAAAGAAACCAACCTGAGCTTCTGTTGCAGGGGTACCATCTTCATACTCAACAGCACCATCAATGAGCATCTTTGGCATGGCAATAGCTCCCCCAGGAAAGTAAGGATTGTAGTGCAAACCCTCTCGGATCTACAGTAACATTTTGAAAACATGTTTGGGTTAAATGAGGAAACCAAAATCATCAAGTACACCAGAGCATAATAATCTTTTATTGAAGCGGAATGAAAACAAGATATCTGTAACTTTGAACATGGACAAATAAACTTCATGATAAAGCATCATTTCAACAAAAGACAGATATGCCTGTAAAAGAACATGGTCCATAACATCAAGAATGACCAAAAAAAGACTCTTCCTTTTGAAGAAGAAGATGGATTTACAAGCATTTCACAGTCTTAACTGAGAAATTTAAAAAAGAAGAATGATAAATAGCAAACTTTGCAAACACCTATTAATAGCTCCTTCCAGCAGAGAAAACGGACTTTTCCACCAATAAAAAAAGACTTCTACGAGTGAAGAGGAGAACCAGATGCATAATGCATCACAACAAAGTTTTTTCTTAAACAAAGTTCGCAATCAATCAAGTATTTTTTTTTTCTATACCAATGTTGTCAATCAGCAACGCATCCATTCACTATATTATTAGACAAAGAACTTCTGAGTAACTTATATAAGATTGTGGTTCATACTTTTCTCTCAGCTATATAAAGAACAATAACATGTTCTATGTAAAACTTGCGTTGTAAAAGAAACTTGAGTAGAATAGAAAATACCGAAACACCAGCAGGAGGATCACGATAACCAGTTAAAAGAGCAAACACATAGTTTTGACCATTGTGACGAGCCTGAAGAAAACAAAGTGTAAGATATTTCTATAATAGACCATTACACCTTCCAAAAAATACCTAAACAAGAAGGTAGGTATTACTTTTGTAATAAGACTTAAATCTGGAGGATATGCTCCTCCATTAGCAAATCTAGCTGCTTGTTCATTCGCATATGGCTGAGGAAAACGGTCACTGAGTTTACCCGGACGAGTAAACATCTCACCCTCATCATTAGGTCCATCAACCACCTCAATCTCTGCCGCCATAGCCTTGGTCTCCTCTTCTGTATATGCAACACCCACCAAATCACGGTATGAAATCAGGGACATGGAATGGCAAGATGCACATACTTGCTGGTAAACCTGCTGACCACGACGAATGCTGCTCACGAAAAATTGATCTTGTTTAAACAGAAGTTGCATTTTATTGCAATATCCTAACAAGTTCATATGATAATGTCCTAAATTATCAAGGTGATTTTTTTGTGCATACACAGCCACTACCAGAGACTAGGAAGAAAGTAGAAGTTACATATTAACAAATTTTTTTCTTTCTACTAATAACACATGAAGAAAAAAAATTAAAATCAGGATATTTTACCGCTACAAATTTATGATAACATGCTCACACACACACACACACACGTATAAAACCCAAAACAGTAGGAACCAGCATTACGGTCAAAATGAAGTCTTTAGATCATGGGAAAACCTTAGGTGTATATAAGCTAAATGGTGTAACAGCCACTAGGCTTCTTCCAAGTGAAGTTAAATTGTGCTCTTAATTACATTTTATAAGCGAAAAAAAAGAAAAAAAACCATGCTCAGGGTACCATGGCATATGAACTTTGAATCCCTTTGTCAGACCAGGGATAGCTTGGGCATAAGATAGCTTAATGGATGTAATAACCATTAAGGCTTTTCTAAGTTGAGTTAAATTGTGGGCTTAAGCATGTTTCTACTGGAAAGGATGGAGAAATATACTCACGAAGAGTGGTCATATGAACTTAGAATCCCTTTGTGTGGCCAAGGATAGCTTGGACACTCTAACCCGTGTTCAGCCTCATCCGCAGATGCTATTGATGCAAAACTCAGAAACCCTGAAAGTCCAGCTCCAAATAATGCAAATGCTCTTAGGGACTTCATACCCACAGATCCAGCAACACCATGAACTTTTTCTGAAGTGAAGGAAGATAAAACTGAAGTGGCCTGCAAAAATGTGAAAGTTACTTAGGAGCTGATATTGTAGTACCTAGATGCATAGTAAGAACATCCATTCCAAAGTCCAAACCAAAGCCTCTCTTCCTACTGTGGATCAAACGATTATAAGAAAGATGGAATCATCCCCGAAAAAATTCCATGTAAATATGTACACTAAAATGGAAATCCAAAGCACCAATGCACATGCAAAAGAGACCACAAGTTGATTAAACAACACATAAACCAACAGTGGAAGATCAGATTGAAATAAGGAAAGGAAAGTCTTACACCAGAGTGTGACTGAAATTTTCTCCTCAGAAGCTGGTGGATCACCCCTCCTCCAGCCATTTCTGTTAATTAAATTCACTAGGAAAAAGAAAAGGAAAAAAAAAACAAGAATTACAAACGCATATGAATAGACATACATGCAAGAGTCAAATGTTCAATTTGGAAGATTGAAATTCTGATAACATATTTCTAATTTAGAAGCCAATTCAGCCTCTAAACTAACCTACATTAAATTTTCAAAAAAAAAAAAAAACCCATGCCAACACAAATTCACTATGGCAAATCCATTTGTTTTTTCAGCAGAATCACAGTGAGAAAAAAGGAAAAGGAAAAAAGCTTGCTTGCTACAAATATAAGAATAATTCAGACCTGAATTATATCAGAAAAATAACTGAAGAAAGATGAGAGTAGAGAATCCCGACAAAGCCTTGGGACAACAGATCAAGTTCTAATTTTGCAAATCACAAGCATTTTACACTCTTCGTCCTAGAAATGTATTAATTCTTGTCTTTCAAACAGTGATTTCTTAGAAATTGGCAAGATATTAGCTTCTCCGCATATCACTCAAAACAATCTTTCCAACACTACAGAATTTACATGCATCAAAACTGGAATGTTCGCCACAAAAACACAATTCAATAGGAGACGTTTTTGCATAAACACAAAACATGAAAAATTAGAATCTATTTTCGAGAGACACCCATAAACAGGGATGCCGAAACTAATCCACCCAGCTGCTAGAACAAGCTTACAAAATATACCTTGAACACTACGAATTGTATCTTTTTTTCTCCAAACACGACAAAAACTAAATCTTTTTTAACATTCTGATTACAAACATTCATAAAAATCGAATCTTTCTTTTTACTCCAAATCAGACAAAACACTAGGAGACCCTAAACCTTACTCTCCAACAACAACATTCAAACACAGCCCACCAACAAACATCTCATTCACAAAACCCATTTTTTATTATTCACAAAACTAATACAAACAACTCTAAATCATCACCTAATACAACCTTAACCCCGTACAAGAACACAAGCATCTCAACTGTAAAAGAAAAAAAACTAGTATTATTTACAGATCTAGGAGATGAAAAGATCAACTTACAAGAAGAGTAAAGATGGTCTGAAAAGTATAAGCAGATCCAAAATGGAGGAGCCGAAATAGCTTAAAACCACAACTGACTTTGTTTTGTGGTGATAATAAGAAAAAAGAGAGGAGACGCCAAAACCAAAAAAAAAAAAAATCCACGCACACCCGTGCCTGCGCTCTCCACACCTTTCCTTCGATTCTTTCGGGCTTCTGTTGTGGCCATTTAAAGGCCCACAATTAATACCATAATTACCGATTAACACAGCAATTATTATTTTTTCCTTTTGAGACTTTTTTTTTTTTTGTGATCTTCAATATTATTGTTATGGCCAGGGAAATTGGATCACCGTTGACGGGCTTTTATGATGTGGGCCTTATATATGCAATCTGATGGATCGAGTCTATTCGTTACGAGCTCTAGGCTAGTGTTTCACTTATCAGGCTCCAATTGGGCCCTTATCCAGTGGGCTCGAGGGCATGCTTGTAAGTTTCACAACAATGAAAATGAAATAAAGCATGTATGATGAAAATCATAAATATATGATCAAGTTATATGTACATTTATTTTTTTATATGTAAAAATAATTTTTTTATTAAATATTATTTTACCATGTATATATTATCATGTAATTAGAACATGATTTCCTTTTATATCGAAGTGGGCCCCCCTTTCTTTCTTTCTTTTTTTAAAGGTAAAATTAAGGCTTTCAAGACTAATCTAATTACTATAGTTCAAGTACAAGCATCCTTTCGTCACAATACACACAGGGATGGCAGTTTAATTATTATGTGATGGATAGCAATTCGAACTAACCCGGATAATTTAATTTAGTAGTTTTTTATCTGATAAATAATAATAGATAAAATGTAAATATCATCAAACTCACTTTAAAATATGCTCAAACATAACTTGAGATGTATTTTTGTATTATATAAATATATTTGTGGCATATTTAGATTTCTTTATATATAAAAAAATATCAGTAAATAATTTATACTAATTAAACACTCAAAACCCGATGAATACTTTTTAAGTATTTAAATTTATTACTCTATAAATAATGGATAGGATATAACTATCATGAAATCTAACTCAACCATCCCTAACTATATATGTTGTTTCCTAGGAATTATTTTTTGATGTCGCCTGTATATATATATGAAAACTAAACCCCCTAATGAAGTAATTATGCATCAAGATACATATCGCTGTTCATTGTGATAGCATAATTACAACTTGCTCTTGAAAACGAAAGACAATGCACTAAATTCAAGGTAAGATTATTTTTTTATTATGATATAATTATCTTTAATATATTATAAGGGATTATATTTATCATTTTTCTTTGTCATACACAGTTAAATTACTACTTTGACCCTTGAATAATAAACTTGCATGCTTTTGCCTTAGGGGTATTTTTCTCCTTTTATTATTTTTGAAATAGTGAGATTACTTTCATGTCATTTGCGACAAAAACCATATAACTCTCTCGTAATGGTATTTTTCTTATTTTAGATTGATTTTTTTTAAATTTTAAAGTTATTTAAGGATGGTTTTTATAATGATCCTATATTAGATATTATTTAAAAAGAAAAACTTGTCAGCACGGGGGTGGCCCTCGCGCCATTCATACAGCCACCAAAAAAGCCTTACAAGGTAATATTTGGAAGATCTTAGTGCTCTCTACATGGTGATATGACACTTGTATCAAAAGTGTTATTAATTTAGTGTTGGACACCAAAAATAGACACTTCAGGCACATGCATCAACTTACGATATCATTTCATCAATTGTAATACTACAATGTAGAGGATGGTTTCCTTCACAGCGAGATCCATTCACTCATAAGTACTAGATGCAGTGAAAGAATAACATTTCAATGTAAGTTTGTTTTGCTTTAATAACGATATATTTAGTAATTTAAAAAAAATAATATTTTATTAAATTTATCCAATTTTAGATTTATAAACATTGAGGTTGTCCAAATATTAACATCGATATTTAAATTATTAATAAAAATTTTATTATTTCAATAAAGTCAGGTTTTCAAACATCCTGAATAAAAACTGCAGGTTGATATGTGGTTTTCAAGGTTTAAGGTAAGTATTAACTTAACTTTTTTTATTATTATGTTACTTCATTTATTTTATTGAAATTATTGAAATTTATAAATTTTTTATGCAATGAAAAGTTTGAGTGAGATAGAGTTAATGATAATGTTACAATAAGTGTTTGGGTGAATCACTCTGCAATTAGATAACATCAAAACCAAGATATTTTTTATTTCAAATATTTAAAATTTATTTGTCATTTACTTTTAGATAATTCATTTATATCATATAAGTTGTGTGATTTTTTACATGAGATGCAAAAAAAATTCAAAAAATATGCAAAAGTGATCTACCAAGCTAAATAATATAGCAGTTTGGAGAGATTTTAAACTACCATAATCTCGGATATATGGGCGAAATACATTTAGTACTTGATGTTCAAGTATTTCATGAGACGGCTACAGTTCAATGTGGGGAACTAGAGTTAAAAAATTCACGGTTTTATTACCATGCACACCAACACTTTTATTATGTTTATTTTCGCATGCGAAGTGGATGATAAGATTTTTTTAATTACATCCATTTTTTTAATTTGTTGTTTTTTATCAATGTATTTAACTATCAATATTTTTATCTTGCAGACTATATCTCTTGAACGTGAGTCAAGACTAATAGAGCTTTTTGTAAAAATAAACGCGTGAAGTGATGACCACCAAAAAAAGCTGCAGCAGTTCATGTATAATCGAGCTCAACACTTTATGATATATTGGTTTTTCAACCATTCTTTTTAAGTTATTATTTACTTGAATTTGATGATTTTTTATTTATTTTCAGGAGACATATAACAGTCGGTTGAAAGAGAGATAGAGGAACAATTCTTCAACTCACCCTAATACCAATCCGGATTTGTGATTGGAGGCAAGATCATTTGATCTCGATAAAAATTGGATGTATAAACTCTTTAACACTATGACCGAGAACTTGCAAATGACCCATAATTGTTTGCCCGTTGGATGCTTGTAATTGATCTTGAGTACTTGGTCTCTAGAATTCGCAACCTTGTTAGATTAAATAGTACAAGAACATATGACCAATTTGAATGAAAAGTATGAACGACTTTCTATTGATTATGAAAAACTTTGTTGAATGATAATGAACATAAGATTACACATGAGCGGTACATATATATTTTTTTATTGACCCTACGGTTTTAGGTATGACCAACCTCCTCTTCTTCCAACGTTATTTTTATTCTAGTTTTATTGTATTTTAGCACATAAATTTATAATAAATATTTGATTTTTATATTAAGATGATTATTTTTAAAATATTTGAATTTTATATTAATTTATTTTTTAATTATTTTTTATTTTTGTTTAATAATTTGTTTAATATTTTAAAATTATTACTAATGGGATTATCAACAGACTTTTTTTATTGGTATATTCCAGAAAAATAAAAAAAATTAACACAAATATCAATATTATTGTTAACTCACCATTAAATTAATTTATTAGTTTATTTCAAAGAATTAAAAAAAATTACTATAAATATCAATATAATTTATCGATAAAATTACATGCAGTTTTACTGAGACATCAAAATTTATTAACTATTATTTTTTTTTAATGAATGTTTTCCATCTATGATTAGCGATAAAATAATTACAAATGAAATATTAATGTAAATATTTTTGGAAACTTTTATCAATAAAACTATTAAATATAAGTAGTGACGAACCTGGACCACAAGATACTCCCTTTCAGTGTGCGTTACTGTAGTTTCAAAGCAGAATGGTTGGTGGTGGCAAGAAGATATGGGCTGCATCAGCAAGAGCTCATACTAGAAGAAACAAAGCTAGATCCTATTCCTTTCCGCTCTTTCCAGGTGTGCTTTTCTCTCATCTTTCTAAAAGTTCTTGTCAATAGGTTTTTGTTTTGATGGTACATTCATTTGCGTTTTTGTTTGACTGCATGAATTTTTAAAACTGTTTGGTGATCTTCCCCGCAAAAGCTAGCTAGCTTATGAAATGAGATTTTCCTTCCCATTTATAATATCTTCACTTCCACTTTTACAACCGACAAGGGATAACGGTAATATTAAAGTGTTCCAAGATGAGAATCTTGGAAGTTTTTGGTTTTAACTTGGTGGTGGCATGCAATTACATTTTATGTGAATTTAAAGAAATGGTCAAAGAAAATTCCAGGTTTAGATCCATAATTAGAGGTTTGTGCACTTCAGAATCAAGGCCTGTCTGCACGTTACGTTGCAATCTATTGAAGTTCAGCGGAATTTAGAATATACAAAAGGGAAAAAATGAGCAGAAAAGTGTTGAAAGCATGGTGTTCTATGTTTCCTGGTCACGTACTCTTATCAAGGTTGTTGAAACTCAAAATTATCAAAATCAGCCGATGGGGCCATCAAGGTTTGCTAATTGAGAAAGAATATTAGAAAATTATATAAATAATATCTTTGGACTTCCTCGTCTAATCACTTAAGTTGAATTATTCAAAGAAATGATTGTGTGAGAGGTTCTGACTGAGAAAGATATCTGGGCTGCTGGGAAACGCAAAGACTATAGATGTTTATGTGTGGCTAAGGACGGTCATGCATTTCGTGGCTTTGTTGTGCTCAAACATTTTTATCCTTGAAGCAGAATTTCTGGAGATTTCCTACTGTTGACAAGAACAGAGATTTGATTGATAGGATTGAGGTTCGTCTGATAATGTTTAGTTGAAGCTGATGTAATTTGCATAATATAATGTTAAAGATTAGTTTAATATTAAGAGATACAACAAAGTCATCTAAATATATACTTGCACAAACATAATATATGCAAAATAGCTTTACACTATTAAAAAAAAAATACAGTCTTATGAACAAAGCATGCATTAAATATACATGCTGATGCTATTAAAATATACAAAAAAACACAAATTAAGTTGCTGCTAGAAAAGAATTGCATCATTTGTCCTTGAAATTTTATTCAACGATATTTGATGAAAATGATTTAAATGCAATCAATCTTCCAACATTTCAATAATACCATCTTAATTAGTTGCACAAGTTAATGAACTTGAATAATTAAAGAAAAACATGGTAGAAAATGCTGGAAAAAAAAGGTAGAAGAGGTACTACTGCTCCGTATAAAATCTCCCCTTCAAATCTTTTTTATACTATTTTTTTAAACCAAAACTGAGACAGTCCCTTTGTCTTAATTACACACCATAAATAGATTAAAAACTTGACAGTTTTTGCTTTAAAAACCAAACATTTTTACTAATAAAATAAAATTGCAGGCACTGATTGAATGATTTACAGGATGGTATTCCTACTCTGATATAGATTTGCATGTTGTGACAGATAATGTTTACCAAGGCAGTGATTGTGTTGTTGATTAGTCTTCTGGTATGGACTTATCAGACTATAATACAGCCTCCCCCTCCGAATATTTGTGGACTTCCAGGTGGTCCTCCTGTTACTTCTCCTCGAATCAAACTCAGCGATGGAAGGTATCTAGCTTATAGAGAGAGAGGGGTTGCCAAAGAGAAATCTGAATTCAAAGTCATCATGGTTCATGGCTTTGACAATTCCAAGGACATGGCTCTTGTAGCCTCTCAGGTAAAATGATGATAAATTCTTTTACATCCGTTGGAAGATTTTGTCACTCTTATAGAATAGAACTGTTTCTGTATTTGTTGTATGCAGGAACTAATTATTGAGTTGAGGATATATTTTCTCTCCTTCGACCGCGCAGGTTATGGAGAGAGTGATCCGAATCCAAATCGCTCGGTAAAGAGTGACACATTTGATATTCAAGAACTTGCAGACAAATTACAGCTAGGATCAAATTTCTATGTGCTTGGAATCTCCATGGGAGGCTATCCCACTTGGGGATGCCTCAAATATATACCAAACAGGCATGAAAATCTAACGCTGGCCTCTTAAGTTCATGAATGAGTAATCCTGTTAAAAACATTTGCTACTCTCTAAATTTGTTTATTTCGAGAAAAAATTTGAGATCTCTTGCATTGAGGTGGATTTGGTTTACAACGGGCGCAAAAGCATTTGTTTTAGTTGTGTTATCAAAACTATTTTTTTATCAATATTGCAAAATACTTGATACCGAACTCATTAATGTAATAGGATTATTGAGGTTCTACATAAGAATTAGGCTAAAATCACCGACAAAATTTGATGTTCTTGAATTTGAGCCATTGCAGGCTTGCAGGTGCAGCTCTTGTGGTTCCAATTGTCAATTACTGGTGGCCTTCCTTTCCTTCTCATCTATCCAGGGAGGCCTACAAGAGACAACTTCATCGAGACCAATGGAAACTTCGGATAGCCCATTACGTTCCTGGACTGCTATACTGGTGGATGAGCCAGAAATGGTTCCCATCATCTTCTTATGTGGAGATAGTGCCAGAAGTATATGGCAATAGAGACAAACAAATCTTGAAGATGATGTCAGGAACATTGACTCATAATCAGGTGGGCAACATTCACAAGAATGTCTAGTACATCTAAATTGACACGACAACATTGTTACCAAGGATTTTCTGATATCTAGAATGAATGTTTTTCTCCCCCGATTGCAGACAATGATAAGACAACAAGGTGTTTTTGAATCTCTTCATCGAGACCTGATGGTGGGTTTTGGAAGTTGGGATTTTGATCCTATGGAACTAAGTAATCCATTCCCACACAAGGAGAGTTCTGTTCACATCTGGCAAGGTTTGGAGGATCCATTAGTGCCAGTTAAACTCCAGCAATATGTTTGCAGGAAGCTGCAGTGGATTCGCTGTCATGAAGTCACTGATGGAGGACACCTGATCATGTATGACACTAATTTGTTTGAAGCCATCCTGAGGGAACTCTTGCTTCCCTCCGGTGTATGAGCTCGCAAGTGTCTGTTCCAAGCCCCTAACAAATAATGTTGCTGGTAATTGGAGTTTCCGCCTAATCGTACGATGGAGAACCGGTAAAGATGGTAGACTAATTCAGCCACCAACATGCTCCCTTGTAATCATATTTTCTAATTACCCTCGTAAATCCACATGATCTTCTAATTAATCTGGAAAGTATCAAGAACTGGAAGAATTATTTGCGACGAATCTCAACAGAACTCACAAGATACGCCACTGATCTACATGGTGTGGAAACGTGTTTTTGCTATAGCCCAGGAATTTCATGCCTCAGCTTAAGGTATGCCGACTCCTTTATTATTGTGGTCTTGATTTCTTCAATATGGAGTTTCAAAAACCATGAAGAGACCTTATTCGAATTTGGACCAGATTGTAAAGATCAAGCTGAAATCCTTGGCCTGGCTTTGCACTCCAAAGAGCTCTTCATCTGCAGAGAAAGCTTCGGGTTCTCAGACAAGTCTACCCCAAAATCACTAGGAACCCACTCGAGGCTCTGAAGCAACCGAGCAAGCCAAGGCTCAACGGTGGCTATCCCCATAGCTCTGCCTGGACAAACCCTTCACCTAAGACCGGAACCCACGATGTTAGCTTCCTCCTCCATGAACCTCTCTGGGTTGAATTTTTCAGGTTCTGACCAGATCTTCTCATCATAACATCTAAATCTTGTCAGGTTCAGACCAGGTCCCCTTCTGTCTTGGGCTAGGCTGGCAATCCATGATACTCAATACCACCTCATTTTATCCCTGCCATGGTCAGCATGTAGTTAATAGCCCATGATGAGAAGATCTGGTCAGAAAAATCTCGAGAGGTATACTCATTATATTTTATATTTATTTTTTAAAAATTATTAATTTAAGCCTTAAAAATTTTAGAGTTATTAAATATTTAAATAATTATTATTTTGAAAACTTGTAAGATCAGTAAAAATATACACAAACTCAACACTTATATTAATAATAAAAAAAACTAATAAAATAAAAATAAAATATCTACCGCTGGAATTTACAATCAATGAAAACTAAAATTTTAGCAATTCCCAAACACATTCGTTACACTCCAAGATTTTAGTAATCAGAGTGAGATTATTTAGAAGTCTGTCTTTGAAGCCAACACTCTTCTTTTTTTTTTTTTTTTTTTCTTTCTTTCTTTCTTTTTTTTTTTTTTTTTTTTGATTTACGTGGGGTGTCCGGGCCAGCTTACGCGCACCACGACTAATCCCCACGGCCCACTGAACACCCTGCAAACCCAGCAGGCAGGTAAGGCAGCGCGGGGCTGACAGGCATGCAACTCCAAGGCTCGAACTCGTGACAGCAGAAGACGCAAAGCGTCAGTCCACCGCTGAGCCGGTGCCTTCGGTGCTCTTTAGTAAATATTTAAGTATACTAAATATACTCCAACACTCTTCGGTGCCTTCTTTCTTTCTTTCTTTCTTAAGTACGGGGAAGGTGGTAGTATACTCAGAAGGGTATTTTAGTCCAACACGGCATATCGGAATATTCTCGCACTTGGGTATAAACCACCCTGTGGGAGCCATGATAATCATCATCAAATTCATGATTTATCTCTTGGCACCATAGCAGAGATAAAAACATATTTGTTTTCATAGTAAATATACGACCTGCATTTTGCATCACTTCACGGTTCAAATGAACTAACTCATAATAATTTTTATATATACACACACACACACAAAACTATAATCGATCAAAT
This sequence comes from Populus euphratica, assembly GCF_000495115.2. Lineage (NCBI taxonomy): Eukaryota > Viridiplantae > Streptophyta > Magnoliopsida > Malpighiales > Salicaceae > Populus > Populus euphratica. The sequence continues at coordinate 349,370 of NW_011500068.1, forward strand.
TGACCTGTTAAGTTATCGGACATGCCAGTGATGAGACCATACCAGTTTGTTAATAAAGGTTTATAAGCATTGTTTATTTTTTCTAGATTAATATAGGTGTTTGAATCAACTTATGTGTATTTTAATTAATTTTATAAATTTTAAAATTAATAATTATATAAATTTCTAAAATCCTTAAGATTTTTAAAATTTAAACTATAATTTTTAAAAAATAAATTTGAAATCTAATTAATTAAAATGTTACTGCTTTCCAATGTATTGGAAGATTTAAAGCAATAAAGTGTTGGACTGCACATGGGTTGCCGTTTACCAGATAACACGGTAAACGATGGCTGGTGCTGTAATATTTACCCGATAAAAATATGTTTTTGCACAAACTGACAACCCAGCGAAGCATGCCTCTATTTTTGTCATGTCTTGCAAAAACATATTCCATCTGTCAGTAACCAGCTATGCCCAGGGGGCAATTACTCTGTCTTTCTTCTTCAATTTATTTTCTCTCATACACTGTAAATAATCAAGTAACCCTCACCCTCCTGAAAGGAATATATATATTAAAATGACATTAAATTAATGTTTTTATTATTATTTTATAACAAACATAATTTTAAAACACATCCAAATACTAATTAAGTAACCCTCACTCTCCTGAAAGGAATATATATGGCTTAAATTATTAAAAAAACTCATCAATTTAAAAAGCTTAAATTATTAGATAAAATTATATGATATTAGTTATATTATTATTCAACATATCCTTTTAAATAAAAAATTTTAGATTTAAAATTTATACAAACTTATATTAATTTTGTGTTATTAATTAGAAAAAAAAGAGACTATATGATACCATAATAAATAGCAATCTCAATCTAGATAAAGTCCTAATTTATTAATAAAAAAATAAACATATTTCCTTGTAAAGTTTAACAATTCAATGAATTTTTATACTTCTGCTAGAAAAGGAATATCCATATCTTTTTTGCTAATGAAGGAATATCCAACCAAGGCCATGGCACAGTCATACCCCCTTGCGCAAAGTGACTCAACATTTTAATCATCAATTGCAACAGCGGCAGAAGAAACCCCACTTGAGATATCTACATAATTTAAAAGTTGCAAGCAATCAAGAATTATACAATTTTTTTTTCTTCTAAGCGGTCAAAAATATATTGCTGTAGCTGGCTTGCTACCTTAAAAAAGCCAGAGCTACAATATAGTAAGAGTCGATAATAAGATAAATGAACAAGAAATTATACATCAACTCAACCTTGGGACGTCTGAAACTCAGCATAGCACCTCGAAGGATTCAGCCAGGTGAGCTCAATTATACTGGATCTTTCCTTCTGGGATATTGCTGTTACGGATGAATTTGTACTGTGTTTGCAAGATCTACCCTTCTTTTTTTCTTTTTTTAATTATTGAAGATGTCTCAAAAACACTAGTTTTCTTCATGATTCGTGTCTTGTAGGAATGGTTCATCAGGCAACAGAACTTCCTCCACCACAGAGTGATCAGTCACCGGACAATCCTCCTGGAAACGCACCAAGAATCAAACTTAGAGATGGAAGATATCTGGCTTACAGGGAGCAAGGAGTTCCCAAGAACCAATCTAAGTACAACGTTATTATTGTTCATGGTTTTGGAAGCTCCAAAGAAATGAATTTTCTGGCACCTCAAGTACATATATAACTTTCTCCTCTAGTTCTTTTACATTCATCATAAGCTTTAGACATTCTTATTGGGAATTGCATCTGAGTAGAGCACAGGGAAAGGGATATGAAATGGGAAGGGAACTTGACCTAGTAATATACACTGGTATATGGGTTAACGATGAGCATTTGAATGACTAGTCAATGATAGGTTTGAGGTGATGGAATTACCCAATACGCTGTGCCGAGAATCAATTAGGATGTTTGCATAACAAGAACGAACCTTTTGAATTTTCAAAGGAGCTTCTTAAATAGCTTTGTATAGACAAGACATGGAAGTGATTCTGATCACATACTTATTATGCGTGTTTGATTTATTCATTTAAGAATTATCAGAATCCAGTCCACGATGACCAAATTGGTGGCTTGCAATTGAAAATGCCAAATAAGAAGAGGTTCTCATTGCTTTAGTTTGCAGGGGATGATCGAAGAGTTGGGGATATATTTTCTGCTATATGACCGGGCTGGGTATGGAGAAAGTGATCCGAACCCAAGGCGATCAGTCAAGAGTGAAGCACTTGACATTCAAGAACTTGCTGATCAATTAGAGATAGGATCCAGGTTTTATGTGATCGGAGTCTCAATGGGATCATACCCCATCTGGAGTTGCCTCAAATACATACCACACAGGCAAAGCAGTCAATAATCCTAGTTAATTTAATGGTTTTTGCTTTCGAATGCTGTCATAAGAGTTTGCTACTTACCTCAAAAAGTTCTGTGCAGGTTAGCAGGTGCGGCTCTAATAGTCCCGGTTGTGAATTATAATTGGCCTTCTCTTCCCAAAAAGCTGATAAGAGAGGACTATAGAAGGAATCTTGTCCAGTGGACATACCGGTTTGCAAAATATGCTCCTGGACTCCTGCACTGGTGGGTTACGCAGAAGTGGACTCCTTCAACTTCTGTACTGGAAAAAAACCCTGCATTCTTTAACACTCACGACATAGAAGTCTTGAAGAAGATACCAGGATTCTCAATGCTGAGCCAGGTAACTATAACACTATGCTCCATTATGCATGAAAGGGGGAAAGAGAATGGCCTTCAGATTATAAACTAGAGTGATGTTAGGGTAGCTAATAATTTTAATAAGTACATGGCTCTATTCATCCTCAAAGGAAATGATTGATATATCATCTATCTTTAACCTCCACATCAGTTCGTAAAACAAGTATTAGTAAGAGTGTTATCTATAGCAGGATTCAACTGAAAAATGATAAAAATCAATCATGCTCAGTTGTATTTACATGTAGGCATTTAAATAAATGTGCTGAATTAAGTGTCATCTCATAATAATGCTATTCTTTTCGATTTACAGGAAAAAATACGGCAACGAGATGTTTTCGATACCCTCCGTCATGACTTTATAGTGGCTTTTGGAGACTGGGAATTTGATCCAATGGAACTAAGTAACCCATTCCTGCAGAATGAAGGCTCTGTTCACATCTGGCAAGGTTATGAAGACAAGGTTGTGCCATTTCAACTTCAAAGATGTATTTCAAAAAAGCTACCCTGGATTCAGTATCATGAAGTTCCTGGAGGTGGACATCTAATTGTGCATTATACTGGTTTATGCGAGGCTGTTTTGAGAGCACTTTTGCTAGGAGAAGAGCCTCTTACATTAGACCAAATACATCCATAATTTGTACGTTAAATTTGTCACATCATTGTTTCATTGTTCAACTTGTTCAAGTAAGTAGATTGACTTTTAGGGATTGTAAACACGTCAGTTACATTTGTCATTTGAATGATTGAAGAGTATATGATTCTTTCCTATGATCGCGCGTAAAATATAGATGCCAGAATCTTCACCTTTGAACTAATCACTGGAAATTTGAAAGGCTTGGTGGAAGTTGGAGGGCTGAAAGAAAATTCTCACACAATTGAACAAGGTTTGCACATTTTTAATTGGAAGTCATTCAAGCAAGAACCGACAAGAAGAGCAATGAATCAAAGGAATCATAAGAGACAAGAAAGCATATGCTTTATTTTCAGAGTGCTGGTGTATATAAGTTGAACACTTGGGGCAAGCACATCACCATCACAACTTATATCTTAAAGTAAGAAGCAGAGAGAGCTACCCCACTCTTTGTACAGAATAAGAAGGTAAAGGACAGCAGCTACTTGGTTGCTGAAACCTTCGGACCTGCACTACTTCGATGCTGAAACAAAAAGAATCCTAGCTCTTGTTACCTCGAAGGAATATCCCCCTATTCTTTGACACTAAATGCTTCATGTCTAGAGTTGGAGATTCTGGTGGCTATTAAAATTCATCAATCGAGATGAGGACAAATTCTGGTATGTAGTTCTTGTTCAAAAGAAGATTTTCATTCCATGGATAAAAAATGATCACGAGTCAGCAGAAAAATATTTCCCCACAGCCACAGAAGAGATTTGTCATTGAGAGGTAAGGATAAAATACCAGACACAAAGCAAAAATGCTTACTGAAAAACAAATGTACAGGTTGCTCAACAGAATAGCTATTTGTACAAGCTACAGTTTCTTGATTTAGCAAGACAACTCGCTCCATCATATGTTCTTATAGATTCATCACTCTCTTTCTCCAAACCATGAGCATAAATGGAAAACATATTTAACCCCATAAAAAAGACGTTCTTGCACAGCATATATACAATGCTGAACCCTCGAACCAAGTTAAAAATCTTGGTTTTGTCGGTACCTGATAGCACTGGGAGCTGTCCTGGAAGGAGTTCAAAGACAAAGGATGCTGGTGAAGAATTTTTTGCGAACAGAGCTAATAGCAAGCTCTTCCAAGAAGGTTGCAAATCCACTGATCTTACATACATATCCAAGCTTGACAAGGATGAAAGACCTATCAAATGTGGTATGCTATAACTGGGTAACAACCTTGGTACCGGGGCTACCATTGAAGCAAGGATTGTCTTGCAACCCAAGAACTTGCCTGGCATTTGTCGAAAACGTTGCAGAGCGAAGACAGCCATTACAGTGATTTAATCAGAACCGTGCTTGTCAAACGGGCCTGGCCCAAAAGGTTAAAACTAACTTGCAGTTAGCACTATTTTGAATCAGTTTTAAGGTTAACCGAATGACTCGACTAAACTCGAATGAGAATTAACGGGTGAATTTCAATTATTTTTAAAAATGTTGTTTATTTATTGAAAACAAGAGAGTAAAAAAGTTAAGAATACAAACCAATAGGATCAGAACTAGAAGAAACAACATGAGCATAAAATTGTGAGAAGTCAAAACAATATTAAGAGAAACGAAGAGGGTATAACTTAGTCCTCGTACTTAAACAATTCCTTGACTGGTATTGATTATTCTTAATTTAATATTTTTTTGTTTTAAAAATATATATCTTGTTGTTTTTTCAATGTTTTACTTAATTCTTTTTAATTCGCTCTGTTTTTTCAAGAAAAAAATAAATAAATTTAAAAAGAATAAGAGGGTAAGTTGTGAAAAAAAGAGAGTAGTGTTTAAATATGTAGTTTCTAAAACTATATATATAGGAATTAATCAACTAGATTTATTAAATTAAATAGACTAGTGCAAATTTAGGGCACACAAGTGTGCGGAAACAAGCCCAGGATGACATAATAAAAGAGTCGACATGACATTAATCATACTGAAGACAAGAAAGTATTGCTGATAGTACATGAAAACAGTTTTTATTTTTTATTTTTTTTTATTTTTTTTAATGAAAGGCAATAAAAGTATACATGTACGTCCGAAATGAAAATAAACAAACAAATAAGAATAGCATTTACTCTAAGTTGACATTGAAAAAGAATAATTTAAGAAATTAAGAAATATAAAAATTAAAGAAATACAATGACAATTAGTTCTTCGTGATTTTAGGGTGTTGCGAGGCTAATTATTACTACTTGCCCTACCGAGGAAATAGATGCAATAATAAGAGAAAAATAAAATTAATATATTTTAGTAATTTTAAGAAATACATCTCAAAAGTATATTTTATATAAACTATTTTAATATCTATTTATAAAAAAAATACTTTTAAAAATATTACACACAACAATAATAAACAGAAATGTTTTCTAACATAAAATTGAGGTACACGGTAAAAATAAAACATCTATTATTGTTGGATGAAACCGAGAAAGGAAGAACAATCTTGAATTGATGTTTTCGAGATCCGTGATTTCTTTCCAGATCTGGAAATCTAAAAAGTTTGTTTGAAATCAGTAAAAATACATTAATCACTTTAATGAAAAAAATAAAAAAATCATACATCAATGAATAGCGTCACGCATTGACCAAAACAAGCCACATGAGATTGACTTGACTGCTTGAAAAGTTAAATTACCTCGTTAACTTTCTAGTAATGATAATAAGATTGATTTAAATTGATTTTTATTTAAAAATATATAAAAATTATTATTATTTTTTAAAAATTATTTTTAATTTTATTATATTAAAACAATAAAAAAATATAAAACAATAAATTCAAACAAAAAAATTTAAAAATAAAATCATGAAACGAAGAGCCCCTTATTATTTCGTCCTAAAAAATAGATCTAGAAATATATAATTATTTCAATAAATTCAAGTAATAATATTGAAAATAAATAAAAATCATGAAGGTGTTGATAATGTTATAAATTTTGCTAAATATATTTCAATATGATCCAAAATACTGTTTTCAAGTATGAATTTTTGAAAAATTACTAAAAATATAGTCTGATTTAATAGTTTGAGGTTTAAGATATGTAAAAAAAATAAAAGAAATTATAAATATAATTTTTAAATTTAGATTGATTTAATAAATCAATTATTTAAAGTTTTAATTTGGGTGATGATAAAAATTATTTTTTTTAAAAAATAAAATGATAGAATTGTAGATAAAAATATGGAGATTCTTGAGAGTCAAAACCATACCCGAATCTACCTTTCGAGAGAAAAGCCAAAGCCATGCATGGATGGTAAGGTGGGAAAAGGGAGTTTGTTTTATTTGGCAGAAAAAGAAAAAAAGAGGCAAGTGGCACAGACGTGTCAAAGAAACCCGAGCAGCATGGAGGGGGCCACTTCTGCCATGTATTAAGGGTGGCCTTGTACTGAGGTGTTGGCCATGGCAGTTACACCAAAACTAAACCCCCCACCACTCCTCCCTCCCCTCCCCTCTCCAGTCTCTACCTACAGATCCACTGGTTTAAGCAACTCATTCTTTCCCTCTTCATAGCCATAGATTCCCATTTCTCCCTTAGCAAAGACAGCAAGTACAAAATGACGAGGAGAACTCTCCGGCTCTGGTTCTTTTAGTGCTCTCTCTCAATCTTCCTGGTCAGTTTCAGGTGATCTTTTAGTTTGGAAGTGGCATCAATTTCTTCTCCTCTCGCCAGACATGTTATTCTGTGTGTGTATTTGGTCATATCTTGAGTGTGATTTTTTATTAATTACATGGTAGATTAATTGCTGCATGCAAATGTGCTAGAGCCTAGCTAGAGGCCTGGCTCCGTTTGTCTTCGCGGTGGAGGTGCTGTTACTCCGACCGTAACCTCAAGAGTTTATATCTTAAATTACGGTCAAGATTTTATAGCTTTTTTAAAACTGTCTTACTCGTAATTATCAAGTTTTGATTAAGGTTATCATTTTGTTTAATCATCTACTCTGTCCAATCATCTTTATTCTTAATCGGGTTTTAAAGACTGTTAAATTAGTGGGCATGCATAAGGATTCGACCCTTGCATGCATCTTGTTCATGACACTGGCAGCAAAGTACTGTATTATTCACTTATTTAATAAACATCACTAGAAACTCTCCTTCCCTATTCCCTGTTAAATTTAAATAAGAACACTTTCCTTTGAAAATAAAAAAAAAGAATTTTTATTTATTTATTTTAGAATTATCAAATTCTGTTATTAGCATAGTTGTAAAATCCATGACTGGTAACTTGACCCGGATGCCCGATAAAATCCGGATCCTACTCAAGTGTGAATTTTAGCATGCAAAAGATGGGATAAGAGAAGAGAGTCGCAGAGAGATTCCAATCGACATAATTTATACGCATGTGCATTTTATAAGTTAGCTCATCTCCTTTTATTTTTTAAACAGAAGTTCTCCGTCAAATTACTTTTTTTTTTTTATTTTAAAAAATAAAAATGAATTGGTTGTCGTCTTGTTCTATAACCCTTTTATATATACATACACGAACTTCAGGTATGCAGTTGTTACTATTTAGTGTTTGATTAATTTATAATTAATTAGATCTTCTCACCATAATACTTTGTTTAAGAAAGTAGATTGTCCCTTCAATTTATTTTTGAAGGTGAAAGTGATGGTACTGCGCTGTAATCCCTGTATAAGAATTTTACCTGCTAAATATTAATTTGAACAGATTTTCTTGTTCAGGGACTCGAACCGCTGCAACGTTTACAGGCTCAGAATTCCAAGTTCAGCAATCATCTCCATTGGTCAAGACTTCCTCTAGACAACCTGCTGTTCGATGCAAGGAATGGTATCTGAAAGTATTGCCTATGGCAATGCCATACAAGAATCTCCAGTGCTACAACCACAAGATCACCAAGATCAGACAATGAAGGACACCCCCTTTTCTCCATTAGATGGACAAAGTTCTCTCTTGTCACTTACCCTCAATGAAATCCAGCTCAAGAGAGGGAAGAGCTTTGGCTCTATGAACATGGATGAATTTTTTGTTAACCTGTGGAATTCCGATGATAATCAAGTTCCATCACAACCCAACCAAAATGTTAGGCCTGATAATGATCATGGTGGTGTAACGAAGCAATGTCCGAATTTAGGACGACAAGGCTCTTTCTCTATCCCTGCTCCCCTTTGCAAGAAAACTGTCGATGAGGTATTGTTTGAGATACAAAATGAAGAACCACAGCAACATAATCCCAACAGCATTGGTGCTGATCATGAACCTCCTCAACGCCAACAAACACTGGGTGAGATAACATTAGAAGATTTCCTAATAAAAGCCGGTGTGGTTCAAGAGGCTCCTGCAGGGTCCTCGCAACAAAAGAAGGTGACACCAATTCAGGACAGAAACAACGCATGTTTGGACATGAACTTTGGAATGGGGCATATGATGGGGTTAGGATACCAAAATTTATCTGCTGGCAATGGTTTCGCAGCTTACCAAATGTTCCCACAAGGCAAATTAGGGTATAATGTGGGAGAGGTTGTACCTAAGAATGAGAAGTGTCAAAGCATAATGGAATTAGGAGCACAATCGAGCAAGAAGAGAATGAACGATGGTCCGCCGGAGGTGGTCGTGGAGCGGAGGCAACGCCGGATGATAAAGAATAGAGAGTCAGCAGCACGATCACGTGCTAGGAAGCAGGTTTTTGTCTTCTCGTAATTCTCTACCTTAATTCACACACATAAAAAAGCATACGTGATTTGGAAACCCACGACATATATAGAAGAATCTGATTCAGGTTGATTTTAAGTTGAGCTAAGAAACACATTGGCCCAGTGAAACCTCCCAGATAAATATCAAAGATTTTTTTTTTTTAAAAAAACGAAATAATAACATGTTAGATCACTCATAACGGTGGTTCTTCTCTTAGAATTAACGGTTCATTTTACATGTTTAATTTTTTAAAAAAATTTATATAGTACTTCAAATGTTATTAATCTCAAGGAATTCTTTACTTCTTTGTTCTTGATTTTTGAGTTAAATGATGCACTGCAGGGACTTGAACTTGAGTCTACACCTCATGTTCTGCAGACATGAAGGCCAGTAGTGTTTCAAGAAATCATTTTTTCCATGATAGACACACCAGAACTGTAGTTAATATTCTGATCAAAATCTCTTACATGTATTATTCTGCAGGCATATACAGTGGAGTTGGAACTTGAGTTGAATCAACTCAAAGAAGAGAATGCTAAGCTTAAGCAAATTGTGGTACTTAATTAAAACTAGAGATAGTCTTTCATTAATTATAACATACATTTAATATCTCCCCTGATCAGTATTATCATCACCCTAATAAAAGCTAGCCCTTTTGATTTCTTTTAACTTTTTATCAAATATAATTTGAAACAGGAGGAAATAGAGGAGAAGCGAAAGCAAGAGGTACAGCACTCATTATTTACGATTTTTGTCTGACTTCTTTAAACCCTACTCTTCTGCTACCTTGGCAAACACACACACAAAAGAAGAAAAGGAAAAAAACAATTTTCTTTTATGGCTAATTCCCCACGATTACAGGTTATGAGAAGGAAATCATCAAAGATGACGACACAAAAGAAAGATGATAAGTTGAGGGGCATAAGGAGGACAGTGAGCCTGGCTTGGTGAGGCAACGAAGACGATGTTAAGGTGGCCAATCGTATGTGTATAGTGATAGTTATATGTGTTGAAACCATATATTTAGTGTCATTGCTGTCCTAGCTCTTCTCACTATGTTCATAAATTAATAAGCTGGGGTGCCATAAGGAATTCGCTTCTTCTTCTTCTTCTTCTTCTTTTTTAATATGAATAACAATTAATTAGTATGAATTGCGTAGGCAATCTTTGCTTTCTTATATAAAAGCAAAACAATACCTTACTAATATTATTAATCTCAAGTGCTCATGCCTTCAATGTTTTGGAAAAGAAATTGTTATTTAACTCAAGAGGTAGGAATCAAGCTAAGACTCTGAATTCATCATTTTTCAGCACATCAACATCGCCAGCCAGTATCTAGGATCCTGTTTTTGGGAAGAAGTTGAAAGGGCAAAATCAATTCGTCGCCTGATCAAAGATTCGAACTCTCGCGGGAAAAGAGGAACTCACTGAGTCATCTTGAATCTTTGATGGAAGATTAGGGAGTAGTCATTGTTGTGTTTATGAAGGATAACATTGGGCTTGAACGACCAAAAAAAAACAAACAAAAAACTAGTTGCAGAAGATGATTAATTACTATTTTTATTACCCTCTATGAACCGTGGAACTACCAACATGATATGTGTTACATTTCAACAACAACAATAGATGTAAAAAAATAAAAAAAAAAAAACTTTGATGCTCAACCAATAGCGCAAGTTTATAAAAATTTAAAACTTTTTATTTAAAAAGTATAATAAAAACTAATAAAAAATAATATTTTAAAATCTCATTTAACCACTTAAACTTTGAAATTGCTAATTTAATTTTATAAACTAATATAAACTATAAAATTTTAATTTCTGTCAATATATTAAATATACAGGTGAAATCAAATTATAAATTGAAATTTTGCTTATGTTCAAAATATTTTGTAAATTTCAACTTAACGTCAAGTTTTACAAATTCATAAATATGATGCTTTTTTTCCTCTCATGAGTAAAGCACATATTTTTATTCATATTATTCTCATATTTTTATTACATTTTTTATTGATTTTTTTTTTTAAATTTTTGATAGGTTATATTTATATTTGAGTAGAAGAGCACTACAACTTTAATGTCCAGTAATTTCTTCTTAAATCATAGTCCATTGGTTAAACAAATATTTCTAATTTTCCTTTTTAATAAAAAAGAGTGTTTGATACAATTCTAAAAATTTTTCATCTCACTAGGGATTCAATTATTACTAATTTAAAAATAGAGGACCCAATCGGACTAAATATAAAATAAGCGTATCGATTCGATAAAAATACCAATACTCGAGGGATCATATTAATAATTAATTATTTTTATCATCCTCCTCTCCCACTCCCGCGAGCCTTTTACATTTCTTTTTCTCTCTAAAATAATCACATGATTTTTCTCTCTCCAAAATAATAGTTAATAATAATAATAATAATATATTTCTTTTTTATCGAAGCTTGACTTCAGCGATTCTGAGGTAATCTAAGCTTTTCTCTTTTAATTTCTCATAATTCCAACTGTATTTAGTAGCTAGGGTGGTTTACTTAATCTTTCATGAAATTCTCTAATTTTTTAATCATTTCATGTCATTCAATCAATAATTGTTGTATTTACTTAGTATTAGTAGCTGATCACTTAGGATTAATATGGGAATCTCGATTTTTTTGGGTTGTTTTTTCTGTTTAAAATTGATGGTTTTTAAGGGTAAATTTGACAAAAATGAGAGTTTTAGTTTATGGAAGTTTTGATATTTTCTGTTTGGTCCCTGAGAAAATATCGAGGAGAGAAAATAAATTGAGGGATGTTCTGTGTTATTAAATTACTTGTTTCGAGCAGCTTAAGACGAAATTTTAAGTTGAGATAATAATTTAAATAGAGGAAGTTCTGCCATGTCACCAGAAATGCCACCATTTCCACAATGTGTGCCTTTGGAGCCGATTACGTTAGGCAATCAGAAATATACTCGGTCCGGAGAGGCGAGGAGGGTTTTGGGAGTTCCGCCCAGTAGTGCGTCAGATGATCATTCTTTTGGAGTTGCACATCCCAAGCCAATGCCTCCAGTAGCAACGGAGGAGCTAAAGCATTTTAAACAAAGTGTGCATGATACTTCTAGAAAGGCCAGGTATGTTCTTCATCAGATTTTAACTTCCTGCTGCATGTTATGGTTATTTGGGATTTTACTCGTACAAGTCATTATGTGATTGTTTTTGCAATTGAAGTGTAATGGCTGTGCATCGCTATTGACATGGGATAATGTTGTTACGGAAAAATTAGTTGCTTGTATTTCATGTTATAAACAAGATGATGAAATATCTTCGTACTCCTTAATAAGTTTTCTGTCCCCTGATATTTTATTTGCTTGTATATTTTGGAAAACTTTTGTTAACCCCTGCATGTTGTTGCAATTCAAAATTCTTCCTTTGATGCTGTTTCTGTCTTTATGCATGTATAGTATCCTTGTTTTGCTTTAGATTTTCGTGTTGAAGATGTAGTTCAATTTAATGATTTATTTACATGTTTCTGGAGAGCTCAAAGCTCTTGAGTAGTTATTAAAGATGTCATGTATTTATAACAGGGACAGAGCAAAACGGTTGCGTGAATCCTTATCTAAATTGGAAAGGTATAGAGAAGCCTTAAGCTCAAACAAACGACAAAGGAGTGAGCTTTCATTGAATGAGAAGTCAAATTTAGCGAATGCAGCAAAGGCAGGGGGTCAGATTCATAGGAATCCTCATGATATGACTCAAAGATTGAAGGACAGGACCAAGAGTATTGGGCTGAATAAGCGTGTTCGTACTTCAGTGGCAGATGTGCGGGTTTGTACTTAGACATTGATCTTGATATCTTTTCTTCTTTTTTACATCTTCATAATGTTTGAGACATGATTGATTTCTGAACCAGAGATTTGATTGTAGATTAGGCAGTTTAGTTTATAAGATGCTTTGTTGAATCTGCCTCCCGCTTCGATCATAGGGATTATCTATGTTCTCTCTGTGGCTTACACAAGCTTTTAACTCTGTTTATATTACTTGTGCTACCAGGCAGATGGTAGATCCGCAATGCCCTCAAGGCAACAGATGGTAATGGATAAGGGTGGAGATATGCTCCAGGATGTTGGTGCTGCTGCTGTTCGGTTTGAAGAAAAGATCCGCAGATTGCCTGCTGCAGCTGAAAGATGGGATACAAAAAATAAAAAAAAGCGTTCTGTTGGACTAATGAGTAATAGAGTTATAAATGGTGATCAAGAACAAAAACGAACTATGCCTTCCAAGATGAGCGCTGACTCTAAGTTGCGATCATGTGATGCTCAGAGTTTCAGGTAATTATGTTTGTTTATTGACGTTATTGCTGGTTTTTTGGTTATGTTGTGATTATTGTTTAATATCAGGAATCTGCTACTGTGTTCTTTTGAGTGCAACTGTGGAGACATCATGTTTAGAAAGCTTGTATCTTTATTGTTTTTTTGGGTTTTCCTTTCCAAAGCAGCAATCTATAATTGACATGCTAGTGCATTGCTTCTCTGATTGAATTGTGTTCATACCTTTTCCCACATTCATGATAAAGGAAGAAATTCAAAGAGATTTTGTTATATAAATGGTTTTCTAATATATTACAGATCAAAGTCATCTGCTGGAATCAGTGGAATGAACAAATTGGATGGTTCTTTCGAACCTAGTAGTACAGATACCGGCTCAGTCCTTAAGAATGAAATGGAAAGTGGTCCTCTTCCAAGAGACTGTAAAGCTCTTTCAGAGCATAAGGCTGTGACAAAAGGAACAAATAAGTAGGTATTTTCATCTTTAATATCACTCTGTAGTAAAGGTGCATCATACATTACATCAGGTTGTTTGTTATTACGTGTGAGGCTATTAATTTTTATATGGTGCTGTTTATCAGGTCAAATACTCATGAGGATAATTTAGCAAGCACTCCTATAACAGTGATAAAAGCAAAGGTTTCTCGAGCACCACGTACTGGGTCCATCATGCTACTGGATTCATCACTTAAAGTTCACCCATCACCCACATCCCTTCAAGCTTTGGAACAGCCTACAAGTTCAAATAAAGTCCCAGTGCCTGGAGTGGTAAATAACCACAGGGTTCAAATGTCGGCAGGCTCATCTTCACATGCTATGGCTAAGTGGGTTGGTCAGAGACCACACAAAAACTCACGTTCACGGAGGGCAAATGTAATTTCTCCTGGTTCAAACCATATTGAAGCTCAGATGTCATCTCAAGGTTTTCCCACTTCTGATTTTAGTGTCAGAAGTTCTTCCATTGGAATCAATGGATCTCTGATTGCCAGCAATCTAGATACTAACACTCCAAAGTTCAAGAGGGAACTTGAGAGTGCTCAATCTCCCTTTGGGTTATCTCAAAGTGAAGAATCAGGTAAACCAAAGGACAAAGGAGCAGATAGTAGTGAGGTTTCTCTTTCTGCAACTCAAAAAGTTGGAACTTCTGTATTGCCTACTAAGAAGAATAAATCATCAACTAATGAAAATGGGGATGGCATACATAGACAAGGAAGGAGTGGACGAGTTTCATCCTTAACAAGGCCAGCTAGTCATCCAGTGAGGGAGAAGGTAGAGAATCTTCCAGCTGCAAAGCCACTTCAGAGTACAAAGGGTGCTTCTGATAAAAATAAAAGGTGTCTTCCCTAACTGCCTCTACTCCAAAGCAACCTATTGGTTGGTCAAATTATTTTGTGAACTTGTTTTCGATACTGTTCTGAATTTTGAAGCTTTTATATATTTCTCTGAATCAGTAAAACTGGCCGTCCACCTTCCAAAAAGCTGAAAGAGCAGAAGGCTTTAATGCATGTTGGACTGGTGCCCGACAGTGGTTCCTTAGATTTTACAGGTACTATTCATTGTTACCTGTACAATAAATTTGGAGTTTTCTTTTTTAGATTTGTGATGTGTGTACAAAGACTCTGTTCTTCATGATGAGTATTGCATATCTTAAAACTATGCTGCAAGGATGACATTTATGTAAGTGTTTTTTTTTCCACTGGACAAAACTCTCTTCTTGGCATGACCAAGAACTCAGCACGAATATAAATCACATGGACATCAACATCTTCCGGTGAATTTGTGCCTTTTTTGTGAAGTTGCTGGTTTTATTATTTATATTGACAAATTTTATGTATTTATTTTTGTTTGGCTATGCATATGCAAGGAATTTAAAACAGTAAAAATTTACTCTAGAGCTTGTAAAAATTCCATTTGATGCATGTCTTGGCTGCAATTTATTTTAACACGCATTGGTATATTATTCTTAGGTGAATCTGATGATGATTGCGAAGAACTATTTTCAGCTGCTAATTCAGCTTGGAAAGCTGGTGGTATGCATTTTTACCTTTTTCTTAAGCTTATCCTGAAAAGCCAGCTCTGTTTATTGCATAAACTGTCTTTAAAATGCTTGTTTCTGTAGACCTTGCCTGTTCCGGTCCTTTTTGGAAGAAGATGGACTCTATTTTTGCTTCTGTCGGCTTAGAGGATCTTTCCTACTTGAAGCAACAGGTAATAAGTGGGATGCTTTGATAGATTTGGGATGTTGTGAACTTTCATGGATCAGAGACTAACAATTTCTCTTTGCGTTGCTATTCTTTGTGGCTTGTTCAGCTAACTTCTGCGCAAGGGCTTGATGAGTGTTTCTCTCAAATGCTTGGCACCACATATAATGTTTTGGTACTGTTTGAATTATATTCTTTAATTATTTAATCAGTCTCTCTCATGCATTCCTATAATTTGCGGTGTGGTTTGCCTCCAATTTGTTAAGTTTTGTTATGGACTTTCGACTGTCAGAAATCAGTTTTATTTTCATCTTAAATAAATTCAGATGAGACCCAAGAAAGAAAAAGAAAAGAAAAGAAAAGAAAGAAAAGAAAGAAAAGAAAAGAAAAATGCAAGAATGAAGTTTGATAAAAAGGATCTGTTTCTTTCAGGGCGCTGTTGTGCATAAAAAAGTACGTTCTGGCAGAAGTCAAGCGGGGGACCCTAATCAAGAATCAGGCAAGACAACTTTATGTGGAAGAGTTGATATGGGAAGCTTGGACAAGGGTGCTCTGTTATACCAAAGAGTTCTTTCTGCTTTAATTGAAGAAGATGAAAGTGAAGAATTTTACCTACAAAGTGAATCAAAGAATATGTCTCTTAACTATGCCAGTGATGACTCTCATTGTGGTTCATGTAACCTGATTGATATTGAACCTAGAGATAGAGACAGAATGGAATCTGAAGTTGAGTCAAAAGTGAATTTTCAGACACAGAAGAGTTGTTTCTTGGATAGACTTTCATGTGATAAGAGTGTCGCATCAAATGCAATTGGGAATCCAAGCATGTCCAGTTCGTTGCATAGCAATGAACAGTGGCCAGTAGATGATGGCTTTTCACATTCAGATACTGGGCATGCCAGTGAAATATGTTCTAATGATCCAGGTGCTCTGCAGATGAGGGAATTAAATATGCCAGGCTTCTCTTCCTCTGATGGCCAATATCAGCTGATGTGTCTGGATGAACGGCTTTTGCTTGAGCTACAAAGTATTGGTTTATGCCCAGAAACACTGGTAAACATTCTATTATATACATTGATGCTTTCTTTCTCAAGTGATAGCATATCATGTTCCTCAATTTTATTCATTTTTTATATGCTTCTTATGCCTTCATGCAGCCTGATCTAACAGAGAGAGAAGTGATTATTCAAAATATAATGGAGCTTAAAGAAGGGCTGCATCAGCAGGTTGTGTGCCTCCAAGTTTCTTTTTCTCTATCTAGTTGTTCTTAATGCAGAAAGTGTTCTTTGATTATTTTTTTTTACACTTCAAGTTGTTTCTTTGAAATTCACCTTTTTTTTGGCTTGTTATCTCTTGTAACACCTTTCATTACTGACAGATTGGAATAATGAAAAACAAGTTAGGGAAACTTGGTAAAGCTGTGCAGAAAGGAAGAGATATGGAAAAAAGGTAGGTTTCACAGTGGTTGTGAGGTCCTGCTGTCATGAAATCCATAGATATTGTTTGGATCTAAGTAACATGGTTTCATTTGCAGGAACGCTGAACATGTTGCAATGGACCAACTTATTCAGATGGCTTACAAAAAACAATTGGTATTTGTTTTATTCTTCCATTGAGCCATATTTCTTTTTGTCAACTTCTTAGCAATCAAGGAATACTATTATTATGTAAACCTATAGCCTGCAGAGGTATAATTTTGCTTCCCATCTTATCAGATAGCCTTTGATTGAAATAGAAAATAAACAGTTATGGACAAAAAACCTACACTTATGCACATGCATATATGGCTTGCATTTCTCAACAATTTCTTTTCAACCTTTGAATTTCTCAAATAGCTTGAGGATACAGCCATGTATCTCAGGTGTGTCAGTGTGATCTAGAAAACTAGGATGTTTGGGCATTCCTACTCACAACATGTATGCTTGTTTGCCGCTCTCCTAAAAGTACTTTTCTTGTAACATAGACAAATCATTAAAAGAACCTGTTGGAGGATAGCCATGTGCATGAGGTGTAATTTTAGTGTCTTGTAATGAAACCCTGTGCCTTTTCTATATACTTCTTGTGATGTTAAGATGTTTTTAATTTTTTAACAAGTCTCATATATATATATATATATTAAAAGATAGCTAATTTCTTTTGGGGAATAAGGAAAAATCGTTCCCAGTGTCTCTGCTTATATTTTGTGTCTTCATGCTAGTTGCTGAAAGACGTTTCTATGTTGTTCAACCTACATATGGTTTAGCAGTCTAATCCCTAAGAATTTGTGGGCGATCCTGAGGTAGCATAGCAATTGTATTTACCTGTCATACTTGCTAGGTTTATGCCATAATGTTTATGCATGTCAATATATGGAGAAAATCAAACTGCACCTGCATAAAACTGGAAAACTTGGACATCCAAGTTTTACTGTAGTTTTCCAATAAATCCAATGTGCAAGAGTAGAATTTGGAGATCAAAGGCTTAAAACATGTGTAACATTTGGGAGATCAAAGGTTTAAAACATATGTAACATTTGAGAGTTTAAACATGGTGTAATTTGGTCTCTTCCAGATTGGTCATACAAAATATTCCATGTAATTATGGGAATCAAGGCCCTTCATCAGTTCTATACCTTTGACAGTCTGTTATCGACTTATACAGGCTTGTTGTGGGAATAGTACCTCAAAAAGTACTGTCCGCAAGGTTTCAAGGCAAGTTGCATTGGCTTTTATCAAGCGCACTCTTGCTAGATGTCATAAATTTGAAGATACTGGCAGCAGTTGTTTCAGCGATCCTGCACTGCAGCAGGCCATCTTCTCTGCACCTATATGCAACAACAACACCAAATCTGTGGGTTGTGTGGGCTCAGGAATTACGAGGAACACATGCAATGAAGTCTCTAACATTCATGCTGAAGCCAGAGGATCAGGTATGTCAAGTTAAATCTTTTCATTTTCTTTAATAATGCTCATTAATCATCTCTTAGAATAGACTTCAGAATGGCTATATGCATTTCTCAAGATTCTCAGACATTCTTGGGAGGTGTCAGAACATCAATAGTATACTAAGACAATTTTGACTCTATTTTTTGCAATTTTTAAGTTGCTTTTATGTTCCAACAGCAGTATATGATCCTCTGTGTTTCCATATCTTGCCACTAGGTGCTGTTTCTAGCACTTTTGAGAGACACGATTCTCATAGTGATAACTTTGAAAGAAGTAAGAAGAGGGAAGTGCGTATAGATGATGTTATTGGCAGCCCTTCATCAAGGGTAACATCCACTCTTGACAGTACTGTTCTTGGTGGAGTAAACGGTAGGAGAAATGATAGAGATAGAGAACAAAGCAAGGATAATTCAAGAAGTAATTCGGTTTCTGGAGCCAGTCACTCATCATTGGACGGAGTCAAAGGTGAGCGCAAAACAAAGTCAAGGCCCAAGCAAAAGAGTACTCATTTATTGAACTCAGGAAACGGACCTCGTGGATCTTATCGTTCAGAAGCTAATGCTAGCAATAAAATAGAGCGAGCAGGATCAATGTCTCTTGGCAACATTCCTCAGGACACCCCTAAAGAAGTTGATGAACCCAGTGATTTTCCACACTCGCAACTAAATGACTTTGATACAATTGAACTAGGAGGATCTACTGACCTCGGTGGGCCTCAGGATCTTGGCTCTTGGTTGAATATTGGTGAGGATGGATTGCAAGGCCATGATTCCATAGGTCTTGAAATACCAATGGATGACCTTACGGAGTTGAACATGCTTATGTAGAGAGCTTTGGGCTTCATGCTGGTGAATTTGGAATACGGAGACCATTTTTGAGATCAAATCTAACCGGCCTGGTTGAGGCAAGCAAAAAACCGTTGTAATTATGATCGATTCTCCTGTATATGATCTGTGAGCAAGTATACTGATTGTACGAACCAAGGAACTTGCTTCAGTCCTAAGGGATTCATGTCTCCTTCAGAATTGCAATGTATAGATGTGGTTCTGCGTGGATTTTTTCTTTTCCCCCGTTTCTTACTTGCTCCCTTATTTTGAAATGCATCTGCATCCGATTCCTGTTCTTATTCATAGTTTCTGTTCTGATCACCAGAGGAACCTTTTTCTCCTACTACGCTTCCACCTTGTTAAACATGAATGAAGCATCAATGCACCTGATCACTATTTAACAGGAATTAGTGAATTACATCTAGACATTGAGCGCTAATTGGTAAGTAGAGGTAATGTACAAGAGGACTAACCCTTTTTTTCATCAGTACACCCAGTTCTCTTTAAAATTATCCATCCGCTCTACAGACTAATTTCGGTCATGAGAGCACTGTTTCAGAGAGGGAAAATAATACACCAAGATAATGATGATGTTGCAAAGTCCTCTTCTTTACAGAGAATATTTCTCACCCTCTGCCATGGTATCTTGAGTCCTTGCATCCATATAGGTTTTACTGATAACTACTACTTTCCAGACAAGTGTCTCTACAGCTACACATCAAAGCATTGCCAGGGTATTTAATCTTAACATTTTGTTGCTGTGCTGCATTTTAATTATTTGTTCTTTCAAAATCCAGTTTTTGTTATGTTTTCCTAGGAGTAATACATCTCTTTTGTGGATGGCCGGTGAAAAGAAAACCACTCTAAACCTTTCCGATGAAGAACTAACAATTTTGACCCCTCACTTGCTATGAAAGGACAACGATGAATGGTAAAGTTTCCTGATAAATAAATGGTTGACCACAAACTAGAAAATGAGCAAAACAACCACCAAATATATATAATGAAGAAAGATAATGTAAAACAATGGCAAGAATTGGATTTGGTTAACCATCATCGGCCCCTACCCATTTCTTTTAATGAATGATTGGGGGTGAGAGGAAGCAATCAAGCTAGTCAACGTCAAACAAGCTTTTATTTTAAAAAAGAAAAGAAGATGTGCTATTGTTTAGTGCTAGTTCTTAATTATAAATGTATTCATTCAATCTATCTTGGAAACAATTTCATTTATTTGTTCTAGCATTTGATTCTTGCACTCAAGATTCTGGTGCACGTTTACTTCAAGCCTAATATCGTATCATTCTTTAACTTGAAATCATAATTTGTAACTAATTAATCTTAGTTTAACATCCCAAATCACTTTAATGCATAGAGTTATAATAAACCCACTAAAGTATAATATTTTCTTGTTTGTTTTTGTATTTTAAAAATATTTTTTAAAAAAATTAATTTTTTTATTTTAAGTTAATATTTTTAAGGTATTTTAAGATTATTTTAATATACTGATATCAAAAATAATTTTTTAAAAATAAAAAATATTATTTTAATATTTTTTTTAAATAAAAATCATTTCAATTAATGTTATTTATAAAAAAAAAACAGCAGCAGCAGCAAATTAAAACCTAATCTAGAAAAAGGGTGCTTGGCAATGGCGTGTATGAAGTAAACAAAGAAAAGTTAGTCGCTTTGCACGTATCCCATGTACTTAAAAGGGTTTATAAAGTCACGCTAACCCCGATATTCAAGCTTACTAATAGTGTATGTTTTTATTTTGTGTTTAAAAAATAATTTTTATTTTTTTTATAATTTTAAATTTAATGTTATAAATAAATTTTTTAAGTAAAAAATATTGTTTTAATGTATTTTCATGCAAATAGTACTTGCTATCATAATTTCAGACACAATCTAAATTCTAAAAGTTAATTAATCTGAATTAATTTAAATTGATATTGTTTCATTTAAAAAATATTAAAATTATATTATTTTTAAAATAAAATAAAAGTAAAATTATATTTTTACAAAATTTATGAATCAATCTAAATTCTAAAAGTTAATTAATTTGGATTAATTCAAATTGATATTGTTTTATTTAAAAAATATTAAAATTATGTTATTTTTAAAATAAAATAAAATTAAAATTATATTTTTACAAAATTTATGAGTTGATCCATCAAGTTAATTAACTCCAACTAAATTGATTTTCATCCCATTTAATTTAAAACTCAACCCAATCTAAATGCGTGCAGGGAAGGTCAGCGAGCAAACTGTAGAGCATGAGGAAAAATTATAATATAGGCAGGCAATTAATGGGTCGAAAAGCGGAGAGGCAAAGGGCAATATCAACAAAATTAAACAATTAATTAAGGAATCCAACAATGAATTAATAAGTACGAAGGTTAATCAATGTAATTAATAAACAAAAGAACTACAGGAGCATGATATGGCATTTGATTTAAACGTCCATCCATCAATTGTTAATGCAATCAAATCAGATATGCTACAAAATCTTCTAGTTAAAGAAGAAGAAGAAGTGTGTGTGTGTGTGTGTGTGTGTGTATATAAGTAGAAGAGAAACATGTCGGTCACCTGCTCCGCTTTGTTGTCGGCCTCGCCCTTGTCTCGACTCGACGATGTTAAAACATATAATTAAGAAGCGTTTGTAATTCGTGAACTAATAATCTTGATCCAGTGTGTCCCAACGAGGGAATAAACTAACTAATTAATCAATTACAGCCATACATCTTCCTTCGCATGCAGGTCCGATATATATATATATATATATATATATATGAAATGAGTTTGCATTAAGGTATTATATTTATATCGAAATCAAAGTTTAATTGTTACCGTATTTTCAAGACGAGCTTTTTGAACTAAGAGTTGGATTTACAAGTAAACAAGTTTAGCTGATGGATTGGGCCCGCCTGATTAACACTGCTGATTTTTCACTGTCCATTGGCCGAGCTCAACGTTTTCCAATGAATATCATTTTGATGGACTCAGCCCTAATATTTTTTATAAATTAGCGAACACTCCTTTGATGGGAATACTGGGAGGAGCACTGGACTGATCTGAGGGAAGATATACACATATAGAGAGAGGGAGAGAGGTAATAAATTATAATGTATCACGACCTTTCTCTCTCTATCTGTAAAAAAATATACACGTAAAAGATTCAGCATGCATGCTCTCAACACATGTAACATGATGAATGCCGTCTGCTGAAGGCACTTGCACAGATGCTAGCAGCTAGCCCTCCCTTTGGTAACAAACACAGATATCTCCATCTCGCCTTGTTAATTATCGCTCTCTCTGTGGTCCTTTCTTTCTCCGGTACGGCTACTGCCAATAAATAAATAAATAAATAAATAAATCCCTCAGGGCTCACCATTATATAATATATATATATATATATATTTATATTTTTTTGAGCTGCAATTATCATATTAATTATGTGAAGAGTTGAAAAGTCACTCCCATTTATTTTATTGTACGATCGATTGAGCTAGCTAGCCCCCTGCACAGCATCATATCTCAGAAAGTAAATACAGCAGCGTAGGCGTGGATGGATGGCGAGTTCTTTTCGATTCAGGAAGATATCGTGGGCAAGTCGAGTTCTTCTGCGAATTATCTGTCGAAACTAAGTTACGTTACCATACTTACATGAAAAAAACGAAGCATATATATATATATATGATCGTGCGTCTTAATTTTAGAGTGTATGTATGTACCTTAATCCAAACTTAAACTGCCGGGAAGTAACCAAATGAACAACATCAAGTGTCATAATTAATTAAGAAATTGATTAAAAGTTGAACTGTTGTTGTCCACCATTCATGCAAGTTGCTCCTTAGTAATCGACCTTCTTTTAAGCATGTTGCTTTTGGCTCCTTCCTCCATGTTTGTTAGGTCAAAGCAACAACTTTGTCTCTCTCTCTCTCTCTCTGTCCCTCTCGAGCCTTTTTCAGCGTCCCTTTTGCATTATCATGTTAAATAAATAAATATTTTCTTATTAATTATTGATTAATTATCATAATCACTTCAAATAAAAGAGTTGTAAACCGGCTTCTCTCTCTCTCTCTCTCTCTCTCTCTGACTATAAATTTTGTAATAAAACCTTTCAAGAAAAGACAATGCACTTCTAGCCCTTCCTATATATCTCTACCTCTCCCTTGTTTTCTATTTATTAGAATAATCCATGGCTTCCTCTTCTTCACAACCACTTCACATAAATGAATTCCTACCGTCCTCTCCCTAATACCATCTTATTCCTTTTTTTATTATCATTCGTAGGGTTTTTTCTTTGATTATTACCATTCTTTAAAACCCATTAATTAAAAGCAATGCAATTTGTAGCTCTTTATATATTCTATCTATCTATCTATCTATCTATATATATGTATGTATGTATATATATGTATATATGTATATATGTATGTATTAACAATACATCTCTACCCTTTTGCATGATTCAAGAGTCACTAGAAGATAACACGTGTGATCTCTCTTCTTTAAGCAAGTGGGAAGCCTCCACATGCATATAAAATTGATTTGCATTTACAAGATAACACAGTGAATAACAACATCAAGATAATGAAGAAGGCAAAGGAGAGGCTAAAAAAAATAAAAATAAATTCCTAGCTTCACTAAATTAAGTACTTAATCCGAATTCTAACAGCCCATTAACATCTGCCACAACACAGGTGAAGTCAATCGCTAGGCAGCTGCTGTCATCTGGCTCCATTTGTATCACATTATACACATATATTAAAAGTTGGAGAAATGATTTTGTGCAGGTTGAACCATTTGTAGATCAGTTGTGGTTTGGCATGAGTTATCTTCACTGATCATTGTCCTGCAAGAGAAAAAAATAATCCAAAAAGTTGAGTACAATTATCAAACACCATATGTTACTAAAAATATTTATAAATAAATATATAATATAAGGTACTCATAGGTCAGAAAAAAGTTTATGCACTGACTATCAACAAAAAATAATGATGGTGAGAAAAGTCTTAGACAATATGATTTCTCCATTAGAAACCTCCATGGTAGTCAATATTGGACACCAACTTAAAAGTTCAAAGACTAATAATTAATTCCTCTTGGAAAACACTTACTCTCGAGGACGAGATGCCCAGAGGGAACTGAGTGCCCGTAATCTGCCATAATATTCTCCGATCACCAGAAAACACCGTGCTGCCTGTCTTACAGTCAATATTCGACGGAGTTGGTGAAGGGTTTGTTGTCTCAAGTTATCAGCCTGCATAGTGCCAGAAAAACAGTTCCGTGAGAAAAGAGGCGGGGGACAAAATACATGCTGGTGTGAAGAACAAATCAAGTAGAAGCTATGATGGGTCCAAGTGCAACGGCATGTCTGGACAAATTAACCCTAAACATTTCAAAGAGGTTGAAATTCGTGAGCTTGTCTTATCTATCAGATTTGTACCATTCAAATCATAATAAAATAAAATAATAATTATAAAAATCTTTCTATAGTTTGTTTCTCTCTATACTTGCATGAATTTTATTTTTATCATATAGTTTATATGTTTAATAATAGTTTGTAGTTTACATTCTCAACAATATATTTTATTTGAATTTTTTATTTTATTCAAGATATAAAGTATAAATTATAAGAATAAAATAAAATTTACTTTAAATAATAATAAGAGAGCTTTTGTAATAAATAGACAAGGTAATTAATTGTTAATTGATTAATAATTAAAGAGTTTCTAGAATAGTTTAGTGTTGGTCTAGCTAGGGTTTTGATTTCAACAAACATCATTTTTCTAACCACCCTTTTGATAGCAACATTTTATTAATTAGATGAGAAACCAACATCGAAACCCTAGCAATCAACATTGAGGAAATGGACTTCTTAGCTGAAAAATAAAGATATATTCTTCTCAAAATGATTGGATATAATAAAACTAAAATAAGTGATGGTACAAGTCAAGGCACCATCCACCCTACACGTGGCAAAAAAGCAGTGGCAATGATCAGTTTTGATGTATAGAATTATGTTAAATCATTAGCACGTTGACCAAAAGCTTGAGACACAACAACCAGTAGATGTTTCGAGGTATATTAATTTAATTTTGTAAATAATCTGCGACACCATTAAACGCAGACATATATATATATATATATATATATATATAGGATGGGGAAATCCATGTTAAATTCATTGGACATGACTGTAGCATATCTTCTTGACTAAATTATATTAAATAAATCTCAACATGTGTATACATCCATATATAATATATATACTTAATATTTTGGTTTAAAAAGTCAATAAATATTTCTAAATCAAGTTTTATCTCTAATGAAGTGTAAGCTCCGGGACTCTCACCCTTCCGGTGTCAGGTAGAAATGGCGGCGCAAATCAAGCTGGATATAATAGAATAGACGACTAGATGGGAACGTTAGAGCTACTAGTCCTCCATATATTTCACAGCTACTAAGTTTCTTTGCTTGACCTTTGTATGTTGCATGTGATCACACGCATGATATATATAAAATCATGGTGATATAATAATCAACTCTTAATCTTATCTCTCTAAATCAAATGAGAGGTGGCCATATATATATATATATATATATATATATATATATATATATATATATATATATATATATATATATATATATATAGGCTAATATAGGTTATATAGTAGAAGATATGTTTCTAATATTGGTGGGGGAGGGGCTGGCAGGACCGCAACCTTCTAAAGAAAAGTAAAAAATTCTACTCTTTGACACCTCCCCCGATAAAAAAAAGAGAAAAAAGAGAAAAAAACTCCTGACTCTGCCACTCCTTGCCTCTTGTCCCTATGCCAATTAAATAACTTCTGCTATGATTTTTGTATGTGTTATTACCTTGACGTGTATATTAAGGCGCATCAACTAGTTGCTAATTAGGAGCATGGAATTGTGGAGCTTCCATGAAATCAAGTGAGATCGATCTTAGGCTTTATTTCAACCTCTAAGAATTGAGTGCAGCTTTTCTATATCATTGTCAGAAAGCACTAAACTTTACTTGCAAATGAAGTTCAAACTATTTTCTAATTCTTCTGATACAACTGAAAGTGGTGTTTTTGGACTCTTCTCATAAGTCCCTCTCCTGTTACTGTGGATTTTGTTTCTCTTAAATAATGATCTTTCCTCTAAAAAATGGCTTAAGCAATATTGTAATGAAGGTTAATGATATGTTTACCTGGCGAACGAACCCTTCAAGATTGGCAAGCTTGCCCAAGGCCACTACCATCTGCTGCATTCCACCAATGACCGGTCCACCGGCAATGGTGTCAACCAGAGACTGTTGGAGCTGCTCTAGGCCTTGGGAGAGAGCCTCTTCTGCTTGCTGTGAAGATTGTTGCAGGCTGTAAATCCCCATGACTTGCTGTTCTGTTAAAGGGTCTAGCTGGGATATTAACATCTGCTTAACAGAAAAAAGAAAAGACAAAAGAAAGTTGTTTTTGTTAAGAGTATCTGATGGAGGTCTTGTAGTCATTTTACATTAGTTGCATGTGCGTGTTGCTCTTTTAGCGCCAAAAGTCTCCCATGACTTAAAGAATGGTTACTGAGAAAAAGGATATTGTCAACAATTTTATTTTTCTTTTTGTGCCAACGAGAGGACACTCCTTTAGGACACTTTAGTTGTCTCAATCTCTCTTTTAAATGGATAATGTGCCCTTTATAAGGGAACATTTCATCTCCTTGTACAGTACACCATCTCTCACTGTGCCTCGCTTTTTCCTTAAATGACTAGAATAACCCTTGCATGCCACGCAAATCCCTGTGCTCAGTAAATTTCCAATGCTGACCACTATAATGGCAGCGATATCTAGAGTAGAAAGCAAGCAATGTGATGTAATTTAAATGCATTAGGAAATTCAAACCTTGATGAGTTCTGAGGGCCTAAAACCACCCATCCACAGGAAGCAACGCTCGGCTGGAGTGGACCACATTCCGGTGATCAGGTGAAAGACATCAGATTTTGCAGCCACTACCTTGAGCCGGAAAATTTCATCGTAATGTGAAATATACCCATCTACTATAACCCTAAGGTCACCGTCCGATAAATGTGCTTGCAATCCTGTCCGGAGCTCCGACATATGCCGGTGGTCGTCTTCTAGCCATCTTGCATACTCCATATCAAATATCGCAGCTCCTGTAACAGCAAGAACAACAACGATGATGATGAATGAAAATTAATGGTTGGGGTTAAGTTAGGGTTACAATGAACATGACCCATTTGCACTTTTAATCCATGGTTAATCACATGGTGGACCAATGTGACACGCTATTGAAAATAAACTACATTTTTTTTTTGTAAAAATTGTGTTGCATCCCTTTTTAGTCTTTAACTAAAACAAATGTTATTTCTGCTTAAAAGAGGAAAAGGATGATTGTGTTAATGCCAAAGAGAGTAGCTTTGTGCCTGGAAAAAGTCCAGCAATATTCCTATCATTATTGTTACTGTGTGGGTAAGACTATTTGGATTAGAAGAGTTTTGAGAAAGATTTTGTCACGAGATTTGATTAAAGAGATTTTTAGGATTTTTTAATTAAAGTTTCAGCAAGTTTCTAAATTATGTTATTGAAGATATTAAACTCAGTCCTAGAACTAATAACTTGCGATTAAGATAATTTTAAATTCTGAAAGTGAAATCAACCACCATTTTCTTTTTTACCAATTCAGCCAATTGAAAACCAGGACATGTCTTGGCAACAATATTTTATGGATTTTTGCATTTTTTTCCAAAGGGACCAAAACAGCAAAATATATTATATATGAATTTTATTCTTAGAAATAAGTAAGTATACCCAATCAAAGTTTGGATTGAGATCAAGAACACCACTTATGTCACACATTCCCCTTGACAAATCAGCAAATGTCATATGAGGATTTTGAAAACTTGATAAAAGTTGCAGTCTTTCTCCTCTTATTTCCCTTTTCTTTTGTAAATTTATTGACCCTTTTGCTACTTCACCACGAAAAATTCAAGAGAACTCACCAGAGCTGATATTACCACCGGCACCACCGCAGCCACCCAAGAACAGCCCCTGTAAAGACACCCGGGATTAATATATATATATATATATATATTGAAAATTTTAAAAGATTATGCATTGATTGCTAAAATGTTGTCTAAATTTGCACAAAAGTTAAAGACCTGCTGTCTTGCACGCTGAAGATCTTGTTCTAACTGAGTAAGTTTTATCCTACTAGTCTCTAGCTGCTGGACATATGCCTGTTTTGGGACACAACATAAAGACAACATTAAAGGAAAAAAATTACATTAATTGAAGTCACGAAGTTGTTGGAAAAGGAAAATGACCCTTGCCTTTTTCCTCAGTCGACTCTTCTTTGCAGCTTCCCTGTTTTGAGCTAAACGTCTCAATGTCTGGAACCAAAAGCAAAGCAAAGTTTTCTTTTTTAGTTATAGAAGGCAACGAATTTTGAATTCCGGACATTGTTAAGGTGGTAAAGAAAAGAAGAGAAAAATACCTTGGCATCAAGTTGTTTCTCTGATGTTGAACCTTTTCTCTGCAACAGGACATAAAACGCACGTAAAACACTGTCCTAATACCCCCCACAATCAAGAACTAAGAAATGAATCTAAGAAAATTTATGCAAGTCGTCTAAAATGTAGCATATTTTAAGATAAAATGATGAAAGAGATCTCTCACAGAATTCCCAGGAAGAAATTCTGGTTGCTGATCATTTTCATGTAAATCTTCTTCTAGAAATTGGTAGTCAAGAACAATGTCTGGGTGGCAATAATCACCACTATCTTCCATTGTGTGGAGGGGCTTTGGCTAATTTCCTGATTTCAAAGCTGATTTTTAAGGCTAAAAAGTAAAGACAAGGGGCTTAAGTGATAGTTATGGGGATTTGAGTAAAGTGGGTCATTGTTTTGTACAAGAAAAAAAATAACAGTGTAATGGTTCTCATTTTGACCTTATAAATTTATTCACAAGTCTCCCTCCCTATCTCACTCTCTCTCTGTCTCTCTCCCTCTGATTTCATGTCAGTCATTTGAACAGGAAATCGTTCAGGAATCAGGGAAGGCTCTGGCCGAGTAGTTGGGATCTGTGCTTATGGATATTGAAGATATGGAGAGAGGGAGCAATAAAGATACAAACTTTTTCCGGAGTTTGGGATGCGGGAGAGAAATAGGGGTAGGGGGGTGGCTGGCTGGCTAAGAGAGACAAATTATTAAGCAAAACAGTTATGTTAAGAACCTTTTCTTGGGTAGATTTGGCAGGTGATTGATTCTGTTGAGAGGGACCCCCTGTTCTTGATGTATCATTAGCCATATCTACTTGTTGCTGTTCTTGAAACTGTAGATGCTTCTGATAAAAAGCCTGATTGTAATGATCTGAAGAAGCAACTTTTTTACTGATGGGAGATTCTGGTTCCAGATGGGCTTCAGCTTTGCTTGAAAGAGTGTTTAATGCTGATCCTGAGTCAGTACTCTCCCCTCCTGACTTTGAACTTCCCTGAACGTTTAATTTAAACCAAAACAAAAGGCAAACCCCACAAGAATTATTCAAAAGGGCAGTAAAGAATCAAGAATCATTAAAAAAATTGTGCTAAATTCTGGAAATGGGAAAGCACCCAAGAACCATAAAGAAAGTTCAAAACTTTTCAATTTGAGTACAGGAATGACTTTCAGGAAAATTTGTTGATATGAAAAAAGTGGGAGAGGTTTGCTCTGCTCAGACTTACAAAGGCTGTTGTTTTTATCTATTACTGATATCAAAAGACAAAAGACATGGTCAAAGATGTAGAAAGGAAGCTAAGAAACTACTACTCTTGGGGTTTCCTGGAATCTCATTGGCCATGAAGGAAACATTTCCAGTGTAGCTGCAGGTCTGCCTGTTACTGTAAATAAAGCTGCAAGAATCAACAAAAGCAAAATCTCAGAAGATCAGATCACCCCAGAATAAAGACGATAAAGATTTTAATACTATTTTCTTTGCCACCTAATCCCCATCTTTTCTGCGGTTATATGTGGACGAAGTCAGTAAATCATGCCAAGGTGGTCAGGTTACTATGTTTGTAGCCTTACACCATTGATTTCTTTAGCCTCAGAATGATTACGGTATTGGAAATGGAAACCCCCCCGTGCTGTCCTTCTCTTTAGATTAGACATATTCAAAGTTCAAACCTCTCTATGCTTTTTGTAGAGTTGGTTATGCTTATCAAACGTCTCAAAAGGAAAAATGATAGAAAGAAAGAGAGAGGAAAAGGGTGGTAGCATACGTGCTCTAGCTTCATCATTCCTAATCTTAACTCCTTGCAGCACAATTGCTTCTTCTAGCTCTCCAAAATCAAAAGCAGATCCTTCTTGATTACTATAGGCAAAAATACAACTATCCCATGTCAGCCATACTTGAATAAACAAAAGAGTTGTAAGAAATTTGAAAGCTGATAAGCGACATACATGAAACTGGTTGATGGGGTGTTGATTCCATGGAGAAGTGCATAAGGGAGATGCTGATTAGAGGGACCTGAGTCTGACAAACCAGTCTCTCCAATTCTGTGGCTAGCCATGCAAGCTCTCTCTTTTTTAGACCATTCTACTCATCATATCTTTCTCCAACAAGAATTAACTGATCATCAAACGTTAAAAAAGATGTTGTGAATTAGACAACAAGAAGAAGCAGAAGTGGTAAGAAACAGAGGAATTGGACAGCAAGTAAACTATTGTCAAAACAAATTTAAATCCACTAATTTTGTTTACCTCAGTTTGGTATTGAATTTAGAGCTGGAAATTAAGTTGTGCTTGAAGAAGAGCACAACTGGGAGGGAGGGAGGGAGGGAAATCAAAGCTAGCTTTCTTGTCAAAGTGTATATCTAGGTTTCTACAACAAGGGACAAAGTCTTTTTCTTCAGAAATCTCTATCCACTCTTTCCACCTTTTGCTCTTTCATGGCTGTCTCTATCTCTTGCTTTCTTTCTCTCTTTCTCTCCTTCTATGTGAAGAAAACTAACCTAATTTGATTAGTTTGTTTTCCTTTTTGCCCTTTTCTCTTCTTTTCTATTGGGACTTTGCTTTAGTTCTATCAACAAGCAGGGTTTTGAAAGTTGAAACTCATCCCCCCTATGTAGCAAACCAAAACTCTTGTCCTTGCAAGCAAGAGCTGTCTCAAGCCCTCTGGGTAGCGTGGAGGGTTTTTGCCAAAAATAAACACATAAAAAATCAGCAACAAAATTCAATGATCAAATAAATAATTAAACAAAACCAGCAGAAGAGGAGGTGGGGTCTTTAGCAGGAACCCACTAGAATCACTAAATGACTCCTCCTCCACTCTTCTCTCTCTTCTAACCGCCTGTGCTTTCCCATTGGTCCTTTTTATGGGGCTCTTCAAGGATTCAAGTACTTTGCAGCAGGGGAAAAAAATCAAGATTTATTTATCTAGCAGTAAATTCAACATGGAATATCATGGAAGATGAGACAAGGTTTTTTCTTTCACAAAATATGGTAATAGGAGATGTCTTTCTTGTACTGTCTCTTGATGGCCCAGAAGAGAATTGAGTTTCCTTTTGACACCTCAAGGGGGCAGGGTCGCAAGAGGGAGGGAGATTAAATTTTTATTATTTTTGTAGGACTAATTTGAATTATCTCAGAGTGTTGTTACACCATTTCAACCAAAACATTAGAATAATGATCCCAAAACAAAACCCCTCTTGTAATATATTAATCCAAGTTCCTGAGATGGATCTGTTTGGTATTATCTCCCTTGTTGATAGGTCAACATCCATTCCCTGTCATCACCTAAAACCATGCCACATGAAGATTCCTTTCCCTTAATAGAAGAGGTCTCAGAGTAACAGGGAATTCATCTTATCTTCTCGTTAGGGTCTTAATCCCTTCATTAGGTAAGGTTTTTTGTGTTGTCAATGCCTTGAAACCTTTTTTTCTTTCGAGCAGATATGGCCAATCGTGAAAAACTACCCTTTTGTAATGGTCTGAACAAAAAGGAAGAGTTAAAGAGTCAATTGATGGATTAAAAGCTGTTCAAACAGTACTTTTGAGGGTTTAATAAGATAGCCATGACAAGCATTATTGATGATATATGTGTTAATCAGGAGGATGTGTCTAGAGAGGGAGTGAGAGGTGTATCGGACCCATGATCTTTCATCAGGATAGGTAGAAACAAATATTTTATGCTGTGCCCATCTGCTACTTTTGTAGGTATATGCCCTTGCACCGATTATTCCTTCATCCTCCCAATGATAGGCCTAAAAAAGGGTTTTGGCTCCAACATAGAGGTAGGATTCATGGATTAGGTAAAAACATGCGTTCAAACCCCATATACTTTATCCAACCTTGGTCCCAATAAGGCTTCCAACATGTTCTTCATATGGAAGATTTTCAGAATCTTCTTTTAGATTATAGATTCCGTGAATCTTGCATTCCCCCGAACTGCGGTTCTTTTATAAGTTCCTTTGCTTCTATGCTTGTAGAGAGGTTATTGGTCTAGATCAAATTCAAGTATATTTAAGATTCTGGCTAACTAATTAAGCCATTGCTTGTCACCTAAGCATGAAACTAAAACATATGTATGTATATTGATTGATTCATTGATATTGCTTCTACATATAAAGTATTGACTTCAATTATCCCACTTGCATCCTTTTCTAGTTTTCTATCATTATTAGAGTTGCGTGAGCTAGGCTTACAAGTTTATCTCCCACGGTTTCTCATCAATCAAGACAGGAACTTAGCTGAAAATTCTATGAAGAGAAGCAATTCAGAGCCAAGTTCTTGACCTTTATATTAAAGAATGGTTGAACAAGGTCAGAGTCATAATCGGAAATCATTATTAATTATACTTCCGCTAAGGATACGCTGCGGCTAATTCGAGAGTGCTCTTGACCATCGAAATAAAAAACGCTCCCAGCATTAATTATCAGTGGTATGCACAACAAGCTCACTATCTCCTGCATGACTTGTGAGGAAGATTATTGAAATAATTGTATCGGTTGCTTAGATCCCTTTTCTCTGTAAGTAAATAAAATCTTCACCCCAAACATACTACTGAAGCAACCTAAACAGCCTTGATGGTCTCCTCAACTACATAGTAGACTTGATCACTAAATCCAAAACAGTGCAGAAAGTTTATAAACTTCTCTCTAACTCAGAGCATCCTCTCAGATTCTGGCACTCTTGGTGCCAAAATCTTAAAAATTGGCTATCAATAATTTACCAGATGCTGCATCAGCTCCTCAAATCGGCTGCTGGTTTGAAGTAGATATACATTATTGAAACTTAAACACTCATTTGGTAGTTAGAATTGGTGGAATATTTGCCAAAGCCAACTAATACAAGTGGTAGGTGCTGGGCTGCTGCCCATTTTGATTCTGACTAGAAGTTCATGCACAGAGCAAAGGTTTATTTTAGATACAAGGAAGTTGACTTTATTCTCTTACAAAAGAGTTGGCAACACAGTTTCCACCTCCAATAATACAGAACTAAGCAACCTTAAATTCCTTGAAATCAGAACATTTGTACGAGGTCTACTTCAACTTACATTTGTCGACTTTCTTCACAGAAAAAAGGAACATCACATGTAATGAAAAATCTGGCACTTACGAGGGATCTTCCCTTCCAGCACTGCAACCTATTCAAATACCCTAAAGAGGAAGAAAGGAAATACACATTGATAATGAAAAATAACCTCCACAGAAGACCGTGGGGGTTGCAAATTGTTACCGGCATGACCATCTTAAGATCAGTGGTAAAACATTAAGAGCAACCTAATTGAATGAACATGATTGCTTGACATGGAATCAATCATAACCACCACAATTCCATGCTGAAAAATGAATTATCCCCAGACCAACAAAAAAAAATGAAGTGTTCTACTTATAGGAGTAGATTGAAAGTGATCTTTCATAGCGAAGATTGTCACCCCTCTTAACAGTATCAACATCGTGATCCTCAAAACTCAATGTTTTGGACATGCAGGGCTCTACTTGCATATAGCATCTTAATTCTTAAGATGGTATGACCTTGCAGTTATGGATGAAGGTCAAACAGATTACTGCAAAATCTTCAGACATCATCCGGGCTTTTTCCTAGGTGACTCCGGATGAGGAATAATCTAAGAACATCAATTCAGAAAGCACAGATGTTCCCTTCTTCTATAACTGAAGAAAACCTAAGACAACAGTATTTTGAAGACTTATAAAAGCCGGCCGTGCATGGTAGGTGTCGATCTAGGGCCTAGTCAAGCCGGGTTTCATTTCAAACTGCATTTTTGCACCCGCCCCTAACCTATACGATTTGATTGAAAAATGTTGCTAGTCTGAGGCAATTAAATAGTTTCTAGGAATCAAACCTGTCACTACTTGAATTTCGGATCCATCTTCAATAACAAAGGAGCGATGATGTATGGACAATCATCTACAGTGAAACATGCATATAATAAAAAATAAATTATATAAAAATTTCATAGTATTTTAATATTTTTCAAAATATTATATTCTTCAAAATTAATAAAATCAAATAAAACTTAAAAAATTATCATCATCATAAAACAAAATAAATAACTCATAATACTTATTACATTATTAAAATTTAAACTTAATTAAAATAGTGTAATAGTGGAACGTCTAAAATATCGAAACAAAACAAAAACTAAAAGGAAAGTTTTGTAAAACAAGTAAGACATATCGACCAAAACTGAAGAAGAAGAACACTCAACAAAGTTCATTTTCTAACAGAAACTAAAAACTTGAAATAATATTAAAAAAAATAAAGGGACGAGTTCAACTAACTCAACGAAAAAATAACATTTAATATAGATCTTAGATATTAATAGCTTGTAAGTTGATATATCTTGATATAAATATAGATACTAAATATACTAACATAAAAATTATCTATATTACATGCATATTAATAGTTTGCATATTAACATAGATCATTGAGAATAGCATTTAACATAAATCTTAGATATTAATAGTTTTTAAGAATTAATCAAATGTACACATCATATAATCAACATACTAATATTATTTATATTACATGCATATTAAAAATTATCTTACTCACCCGTAAAACAAAAGCAAAAGACAAACATATACAGAACTTGAGACTACTTAAAATCATTAAGAGGAATACCAGGAGAACGTATAAAGGATACATAAAACACTACAAAATAACTCCAAACAAAGTAACATAAAAGATTAAAAACTCTTAGCTTAGAGACCAAAACATAAATATAAAGCCAAATGAGTCACCTGATTGATTTCAAACATAACTCAAACCTAACAAACCTTATAAAACTCTACTCTCGGGTCAACCAATCTACCAGAATAACCAATCAGTTGACCTGAATGACTAATCGGTCGATCATTATCATAGGTCAATCAATCAACCGACATCAACTAGCCAATAGGTTGATCGATTTACAACAAACAATCGACCAATAGCAATCGATTGGCCGGTTCAGCCAACTGGTTGATCATGATTTCTAAAATCTTGATTTGTTAGTCACCAAATCTATATAATTCACAATATAATAATTTTTTCTTGTAATACTTTGAAATAAAAAAAAGGAAGGTTTAATATGAATTGACAACAATGCCCTTAAAAGAGTAATACTTAGATATATATATAGATGAATGACATTTTAGTAATTAAACAAATAGTTAGTAAATATAAAAGGAAGAAACAAAACAAGGACTTACATTTGAAGAGAGGCAGCTGTAAGAAGAAGAAGAAGAAGAGAAAGAAAAAAAGATAAATGAAGGAGAAGAGACTTAGATAAAATAAATTTAATATGTAAGATTTATGTTTTGATGTGTATAATTGTTGGTATTAATTAAGATTAAGAATTTTTTGAAGATTAGGGTTTTGAAGATTTTGATTGATGAGTTAATTGAAATATTATAGGTTAATTGTTATAAATAATAGTTTATTTAATTGATTTTGGGAAAGGATGATGATTATGAGTTATGATTTATTTAAATAATGTATTTAAGTTAGAGATCTTGGTAGATCAGTAAGTGATTTATGAAAAAAATTGAGTTTGAGGTTGAAGATGATGAAATTTCATCTTGGTCCCTTAATTTATAAAAATTATAGTTTAGTCCTAAAACTTTGGAAAAATTTATAGTTTGGTCCCTAAAGAAAAATTTGAGATACTAGACAAAATGGAGGATGGATTATAGGCAAAATTTTACTATAGTTATGAATTTATAATACTTTTAGTTTGGCCTTCTAATTTGATAAAATTACAATTTAACCCTTAAAAATTTGATAAAATTCTATATTGGTCCCAACTGTAATTTTAGTTTTTTAGATTGTTTTGATAAATGATTGAAGTTTATTTGGTGAAATATTATCAAGTTTTATGATTTTTTTCTTTTGAATTAGATTTCAAGAAAACCATTTGATTTTTGGGTTTTCTTTTTATAGAAAAATGATTAGTTTGGTTCATAAACATATAGGGTTATGATTTAAACTCTTTGTTAAGTTTATTAAATATATTTTACATTATTTTTTAGTTTTTTTTAGGATGTCTCATTTTCTATTAAGATTATTCTAGTATTCTACCTATAAAATATCAGTAGGATTGCTTTTGGTATTTGTTTCTGTGTTATTTTTGCTTTTGATTTAGATGAATAGATAATTTTTTATATGCTAAAGGATTAATATAAATAATTGAAATGTTAATATGGAATTTATTGTGCTTCATGGTAAAAAAAAAATTTATTTCTTTTTTTCTTGTTTATGATTAAGCATGATCACTTATTGAAATTGAATCTTTGATATGAACCATTATACACTTCTGAGTTGATAGTTTTTTTATTTCATTGATGTTATGAGTTGAGTCTTGAGATATGAATATGTTTATTTAATTATGATATAAATGGTATGCTAATCAGATTATTCATACTAATAGGGTACTGTTAGTTTTTGTGCACATTATATAAGAACCCTAGTTAAAAGTCATTAACCTATAACGACTAATCATTTAATGGCACGAAACATCATGCTCATTGCATTTTGATTTTATGACGAGCTTTACCTTGTGATATTTATATTATGGTTTATTTGAGAAACTTTCCTGTAAGAACTTAAAGTCATATTTGTATATATATTCCTCATTATTGGATTATCTCAGGTATGTATATTAAACATTATTTACTCACTAGGTTGTTGAACTTGTTATTTCATTATTTATTTTTTTCAAATTTATAGTTTATTAGTAGGTCACTTTTGTTGAACTTTCAGAACCTGTTTTTCTAGTTTTTATTGTTTTTTTTTTATGTCTAATTAGTATTCAACAACTACAATATTTATATCAACTCTTGTATTAAGATAATCAATTTATATTATAAAATTAGTTATATTATCTTGTTATATAAATCTCTATTTTGTTAATATGAGTGAAAAAGTTTATATATGAGTTTGGGTTCATATAAATATGAAAATTTGGAATGGAACTTTGTCTATATAGCATTAATAAATTCGATAATCAGGTCGGATAATCAGGTCGTAGCAATTCTTCACTAACCTATAATTCCAAATATCAAATAGGTTTATTTAAGCAAACTAAAATTCTAATACATCAATTTAAAAAACTTTAAATCATTCAATCAACGAGTCTTAATGAAACGCTAACTCTTCCTTAATCCTTCCAAAGACAAACTTCTAATCAAAAAATAACAAAAGTGAAAATTACTTGTTTTTTCAACCTTTACTTAAACCAAACTAAAACACTTAAAACCGAAATACTGGTGTTGTTTAAAGAAAAAGTCACGATGAGAAGAGGAAAACGAGAGGAAGAGGGAAAAAATCAATTCTCTTACAACCCTTTTCGATCTAGATTTGTTGGGTTAGATTTGGACTGTATCTTGAGATTAGGTTGGGCGAAGAATATATATCTTACAAAATCACATTTTCAATACTTTCGTTCATAATGGTTGCGTCCCACAATTGACTACAAAATGAGCCTTACGTCTTGCTAGCCTGCAGCAATTAAATAGTTTCCAATGAATCTAACGAAACTGTAAGTGCCTGTGAACGACACTTTCCATCCAAATCCAGAATTGCTAAGTTATGTCCACAGATTCTCCTGTCATTCGTGGGTGTTACAAGAATACTGGTGATGTTCGCATTTCCTCTCTTCAATGGGTTGAACGGTGTCAATGCTCCAAGCAAGACTCCATTTATTGAAGGCATAATGAGTCATAGACACTCAGTCCTTGTATAACTACTGTCCCTCATAAATAAAAGACCTGCATATTTCTACCGCAAGATCCTCAGCCCGGGGCCATTCTTATTTCACCAAGCTGGACAGTGTATGTGTGTGAGTATGTGAGAGGGAGAAAGGGAGAGCAAACTTTTCAACCTGGCAGTAGAAAAGCTTGAATACAGCAATTGAGTAAAAATGACAACAAAGTGAAAAGAAAACACATTTCTATTGTAAAAGCAAGTAATTTTCCGTGATAATGAAGAATTCAGAGATCATTTACAGGACATGAAAAGGGATGCTCAGGTTCTAAAATGCTGTAAATCTTACCCAGAACATGTTCGTATACGACTCAATTTTTAGGCAAAATTTGAACATTGACCAAAAGTAATCACGAGATTTCTATTCATAATCGAACTGCACAGCTACATGCATGTATTTTCTCATGAGCTGAACTATGGATGATGTAAAATTGGCCAACATTTGGCATTCTTCATGACTTTTGGCCTCTGAAACAACACCATGAATTACCAGCTTCCTGAGATTTGGACAAAGTTTTAGCAGCCCCTCAACCCAATGAGAGAAGAGATCATTAATTATAGTCCATCCGAGCTCCAACACAAAGACATTCTCCAAGTGGGAAGACCCTTGCAGGCCATAGTTAACCACTCCATCTCTCAAGTCATAACTTAATGCAAGATGGCTGAGATGCGGGAAACAAACAGCAATAGTTTCTAAATCCACAATCTCATCCTCGTCATCAAAGACCACATCCCAAAGACGAAGTTTTGTCAACTTTGATGATTTGGAGATCATTTGGTAGAACTTTGGCCACATAATAGTGAAGTTGCTGACATCTATGATCTCAAGATTATCAACAGTGTCACCAATATCAAGATGAATAACACTTACGTCATCAATTTTGAAATGCTTCAAAGTACCCTTTCCAATAAGTTCAAATAGCTCAAGAGCACAATCCTTCAAGTGCAAGCATTCAATGCTATCTGCCTCCAAGATAAACTTGTCCAAACTGATTGCTTCAACATAAACTCTCTTTAACGTTGGACTGCTCAGTTCAACAGTCACCTGTGCATCAGACATTGCAATCTCTGGATTGATAAGTTCCAAGGTCTCAATCTTCGGGCAAGCAGTGAGCAAAAGATTGAGATCCAATGCTGAGATACTGACATAACTCAAAGAAAGGGATTTTAAACAAGGGAATCTCTGAAAGTTGGGTTCAACCCCTGTTATCGAGTTGTGGGACAGTTCCAAAATTTCCATCTTCTGCCTGCCACAAATCTCAAGAATATTAACATTCGGAGTAGTCCGAACATTATAAATCAATCGGTGCAAGGTTTCCCTGGTGTACATAAGCCAAGCAATAACTGTTGAAGCAGAGAACTCGTCAACATCATCCATCAAAATCGACAAGCCTTGTAACCCAGTGGTTTGAAATATTGTCTGAGTTATTAGTATCTGTAGTCGGCTAGTTGTGAGATCTTGATAGGCATGCCAATCATTGGAATTAAATGAAAGAGTGTGAAGATGTTTGCGCCAAGCTTCTCGCCACTTCCGACATGTTGCAGAAGCTATCACCACATCTCGAGCACCTCCTAGCCGTGACAGAATGTTCCCAATAACTTCAACTGGAAGATGTTCCATTACCTGAAAAACAAATACCTGAAGTTTCAAATCCACAACTAGGACTTCATACGACAAATATCAGAAAAATTGATGCAGCTCAATTTATAACACACAAACTAATAAACCATTCAACAATATTTGGATCCTGTGCATAGCTTCTTGTTCAGCAACACCAAAGTTCGATCTAGTACACAAACATAAAGGCTACTCAGCACATAGAAACAACCAAGTGGCACTAGCTAAAAACTAAGAGGAAAAAATTCGAACTTTAAAAAGGTCTCAGCCATTGAATCACAAAGGCAAGCGACAAAAATTATATGCAAACCCAGATAAATCCAAAATCCATCAACAGAAAACGAAAAACTAAAAATCCAACATCAGAGTACCAACCACATTGATTTCAACCAAAAAAATAATCAACCTTTTGACTTGCTAATAAAAAAATTGCAAGAAATCCAGCAAACCATCAAGTAATCAGGC
Source organism: Populus euphratica (assembly GCF_000495115.2). Classification (NCBI taxonomy): domain Eukaryota; kingdom Viridiplantae; phylum Streptophyta; class Magnoliopsida; order Malpighiales; family Salicaceae; genus Populus; species Populus euphratica. Next base: position 390,000 of record NW_011500068.1, read on the forward strand.
AATAACCCAAAAATCAATGAGCGAAACCCATCAAAAACACAAAATCTGACATCTGGGTACAAACAAACAAATTCAAACTGCAACGTTAATTAACCAAATAGAATATTGAAAAGAATGAGATTCGATAAATGATACCCTGAATTCAAAAGCACTAAAAAACGCAAAAGGGTCGTCGAAGATCTTACCACACAATACAATCAACAAGAGATTAGAGATGAACAGGGAGACAATCGAGAGAAAGAAGTAGATTCCAGGCCTGACTTTGATAAAGATCCGCCACCCCGGAGAATAGAGAGAAAGAGCCTATTAATATAAGTTGGACGAATCCATGATGAGCTAGGCTGTTTGGAACTGTAAATTGAATTTAATTCAGAAATTTTAATGAAATCAAGTCATTTAAAAATTCTAGATGAAATTTAATTTTTAAAAATTATTTTTTAAAAAGTATTTTTATATTTATTTTTTTTAAAGACCATACATTATTTAGAATTATTTTTTGATTGTAATTAAATTGTAGTATTTAATTTAAATTCAATTAATAAATAAATTAAATTTATATATTTGAAAATGATATAATTTATTTTATTTTATATACTATTCAATTATCTATTATAATTGAATGTAATTATAGTATTTATATGTTTGATAAATAAGTTAAATTCATGCGCTTCAAAAATATATAATTTATTTTATTTTATTTTATTTTTTGTGTTATCTTGAATTCAATTACAATGTTAAATTTGAATTTAATTAATAGATAAGTTAAATGCACATGCTTGAAAAAATAAAATTCAAATTATTTTATTTTTTATATTACTTAATTCTCTACTATAATTGAATTTGATAAGGGTAGTATAAAGAATAAAGTAAATTAAACTCTATTTTTTTAACTGTATAAATTCAATTTATTTATCAACTATATAACTTGTTTATTAATTAAATTTGAATTAAATATTATAATTGATAACTGAATTTAATTATAAAAGAGAATTTGTTTAAACAACTAGAATAAAAAGGAATGGTTTTTTAATTTGCAATCATTTGCTAATGACTTATTTTGTTAAGGGCAGACCTTGAAAAAGTCGTTGGTCTATAGAAGATATCTTAATTAGATATCTCAATCCCCATTCTATTTTTTATCTGGATTGTTTCTCAATATATCAATCATTTCTCAATTAGATCCTTTTATTGGTTTTGATTAGAAAAATTGTCTCTTTTCATGTGAGAAATATAAATTTACTAAGACTTTTCTCATCACCTGACAGGGAGAGTTCAGTGAAGAAACATAAGGGCTGTATATTGTCTTTACATAATTTGATCTAACACCTGGTTTCAGGCGATGCAAGAGTGAAGATCTTAAGGAATTGATGATTTTGTCTGAGAAAGGGAAAATCGAGCGAGTTTTGTATATTACTGAAAACAGGAGGGAGTTTTGTTCGTATTTACAGGAAAGGCCTTGTGGTTTGGGTTAATTTCAAGAATAACCCTAACTATACTGCTACAATTCCTTATCAGTATTTTGACCTATACCTTGGATTCAGTTCCATATCCTAGGGAGAAACCTCTACTGATGAGGCGTTGCTGCTCTTGTGTTGTTTCATGTTATTGGTCCGTGTCAACCCTAGCAATAGCATGTTGTCACACTGTCATGCTGTACGTAGTTTGGCATGCGGTTGTAAAATATTTTAATTTTTTATTATAAATTAATATATTTTTAATGTTTTTATATTATTTTAAAATAGTAATATAAAAAATAATTTTTAAAAAATAAAAAATATATTATTTAATATATTTTAAAATAAAAAACACTTTTAAAAACATTTGGGATAATACTTATCAACACTATCTTAAATATAATGCGATGTCTTTTCTACTTCTTAATCTAAGAATTAGTAATCTTAGAATTAGTAATTTTGTGTATGTGTATGTGAAGGGTTTAAAATTATAAAAATTATTTTTTTATAAAAATATTTTTATAATATACTAAAAAATAATATAAATTATATTTTATAATTTAAATTATTAAATTAAAATAATATTTTAATATGAAATCAGAGTCTCAAAATTAAATAATCATGAATTTAAATTTTACTATTTATATTTATTTTATAAAAATTAAATATAAAAAATATAATATAATACAATATAAATTTTAAATAAAAAATTAATTTATAAAAATATATTAAAAATAATATAAATTATACCTCAAAATTTTATTTAATAACTTATTATCAAAATAAACTAATTAAAATCAATACGTTAGCCACGGAGGCAGAAGCACTACTCAGAAAGTGAGTCCATCTAGTCAACGACTCGGCTAGCTCTAGCCTCTATCTCTAGCAGCAACCATGCCGCCAAGATTTTAGCCAGGTAGTGACGAGTGCTAACTGCTAAGATTTTTACAGGACTCCGCTACCTTTCGAGCGCGAACAGTTAAAAAAAATATATATATATATATATTATTTTAATATAATTTAAAAAATTTATATTTTAAAAAATAACCACAACTCTTCTCAGTTACCGACAAGACAAAAACCTCAACAACACAAAAGCCACGCTCTCCACTCTTCTATTCAGGTACTAAAATCATCCTCGGCTCATTATCATCCCAGTCGCATAATAAAACCATAGTCATACCTAAATTTTCAGCATTTGCAGGTAACTGACTAACTCTACCTTGCTCCCAACTTGTTTTTTATAATGCTTGGATTGGTGTTTTTGGTCATTCTATTCTTGGGTTGGTTTTATGTTTTAATTATTTTTTTCTTAAAACGTAGTCTTACTTCTGCCCAGATGTTATTTTCTCCATTTTTTGTCCCTATTTGATGCATTAATGAGTGGTCTGGGGTTCTGAATGCGGTAGTTTTTGTTTTTCTTACCTGGTTATTCCAGGCATATTTGATTGCTAGATTGATGAATTATCTGTGTGTTGTTGCTAATTTCTTGTGTATATATAGTTTCAAAAAAAAAAAGGAGTTGGAAAGTGTGCGTTTTTTTCTAAGTGAAATGTGGGGTGAGTTTGGCATATGGGATCCTTGATTTGTTTTTCAATGTTCATTTGTTTTCCTAACCCAAGTTGAATTCTTTGAAGGCCAAATCTTTTTCTGTAATGCAAGTTTTTTCATGGTTTAACTTGTTATGACTTATGATCAGGTTAAGGAAGAACGGAAGGGAGCAGAACAGTTCGATTTGGGCAGCTTGGGCTCTAAAGTTCTAAGCTTCTCGACTACTGAATCATAATTTAAAGAATTTTGTTCTTGCCCTTCTAGTATGGCGACTTGTTTGTCTCCACCTTTCACGCCATCTGGTACTCAAATTTCAGTGGGACGAAGGATTTCAACAGAAAACCGAATTGGTAAAACAGTTACCTTCAAAAGGTTTGACAAGAAGAATGGTTCATGTGGTGCATATGAAAGGAATGTCTTCAGTATCCCACAGATTAGATGTTCGGTTAACTCTCACAATATCAGCCCAAATCATAGCAAAGACTCTTTCCTGGATTTGCACCCCGAGGTTTCAATGCTCAGAAGTGATGCAAATGACACGTACTATTGTCTGAGAAAGGAGACATCTGGAGTAAATGTCACTGAGAGCTCAGGGGATTCCTCTTTTATGAGCAACTACAATGAAGCCAAGATCAAGGTTATTGGTGTCGGGGGTGGTGGGTCTAACGCTGTTAATAGAATGATTGAGAGTTCCCTGACCGGGGTGGATTTTTGGATAATGAACACAGATATTCAGGCAATGAAGATGTCACCAGTGCTCCTAAAGAACCGTTTGCAAGTTGGCAAAGAGCTAACTAGAGGTCTGGGTGCTGGTGGAAATCCAGATGTGGGGATGAATGCTGCCAATGAAAGTAAAGCAGCAATAGAGGAGGCACTTTATGGTGCAGACATGGTCTTCATAACAGTATGCCTTTGTTCTTTTCCTATATGTTAATTACTTGAATAGATTAAAAGAATGGAAATAAATCCTGAGATATACAACTCCCTTTCTATCATCTTTTTGAAAAGTAGAATACCTTAGTTTAGCATAGCTCAGTAGAGTATTGAGATCAAAGGCGTACATCTGTGTACGTGGCATGTGCTTGTATATGCCTATTTGCTGTGAATAGATTTGGTCACTTGGTTTTGCATATTGAAAGCAGACCTTAACACACCAAACTCCTTTCCTTGGATTGATTTAGATCTGCCAACGATTAAAAATCAGAGGCCTTTCTTGCAAATAAAATGAAAGCCCGAGTTCTCCATAATAATTTCAATTTGATCCACTAGATCTGGGTTCTTGCAGGAGGTAGATACTTGTTCTGCAGAACTGCAAAGGTGAAATTCATATAAGGCTTTCTCTTTCATCCTGGCTGATGTCTTGTTAAATAGTAATGCCAATGGATATGGGAGTTCAACTGTAGTCAAATGTTAGCAATGCCTTAATTTGTTCTCTGAACTGGAAATGATGGGGGGGGGGGGGGGTGGATTATAGTTGTTGAAGGAAATGCAGAACTACAAGTCCAAAGCATTAGGACATCGCTATAAATCATGTTAAATCAGGACTGAACTATCGTTGTACATCTTCTTTATTCGACTGAGGCTTCCCTTTATTGTTTATCTCCGTGTAGTTCTTCCTAAGTCTTAGAAATAGATCACAGTATTTCCTAATAATTGCTACTCTTTTTCATTTTGTTATGATATCTCACTGATGCGTTAAATCTGTAGGCTGGGATGGGTGGAGGAACTGGCACTGGTGGGGCTCCAGTGATTGCTAGTGTTGCAAAGTCCATGGGAATATTGACTGTTGGTATTGTTACAACACCATTCTCCTTTGAGGGTCGAAGACGTGCTGTTCAAGCTCAGGAGGGAATTGCTGCTCTGAGAAACAATGTTGACACATTAATTGTTATTCCTAATGACAAGTTACTGACTGCTGTTTCTCTATCAACCCCAGTGACAGAGGCATTTAACTTGGCTGATGATATACTTTGGCAAGGTGTTCGTGGCATCTCTGACATCATTACGGTATAGAATGACTAAAGAGAAATGTTAAATTAGTTTGTATCTTTGGCTTCATATGATTTCTTTTCTAGTTGTTAAAATTAATTCTCAGTCATATGTGGTGTTTATGTGCTAACACGCCACTCCATGACCATGAGGTCGTGAATCATGCACAATTCAGTATTTATTTACTGTTTTGAAGATCAATTTGCTTTGCCAATGTTAAAGGCCTTAATTTTGTAAATATAAAGACCTTTTTTTCTGACCTAACATCTGTAGTCTTTTCTCTCTACTTCTGCATTTTTTCCATCCCACCCAAACTTTTAGAATTCTCTCAAGTGGGGGATTTGAACCTGACACCTTCACTTGGGGGACAGGATCTACTCCATCCATTCTATCTTAAAATCTTTGTATTTTTTATCACTTAGATGGTCACCACCCATTTTTTTTTGGTTTCATGGTTTGTCATTGTCGATAATGTGTCTAAATGCTTTCATAATTGATTGTTGCATCTCTTCTTATGGCTATCATTCATCTTCTTATTTCATACCATCAAATTATAACATGTATTAGCGTGGTCTTCATGCAAAAATAGGTGCTTGTGTTTATAGAGTTGTATTGGGACGCAAGCATTCACATGAATATGCAAATTCCGTGTATGTGTGTGGGTGGGTTTGTGTGTGGTGTATTCTTCTTTGAAGTGAACACTTGTTCTGGTAAATTTGTCTTCTGCCTCCCATATATCCTTACATTCCCCTTCATTTATGGTAATTCTAGCAGCATGTTCTGTTGAATAAGGTTTATACTTATCAAACCCCCCCAAAAGATTATTTTTCCAGGTTGCTACAGTCATCCGATAAGGTTTTTTGGTTTTATCCCATGTCTCTAGGCCTCTGTCTCCTGTCTCTTATTCCTTTCCTTTGCCAACCTTATTCAGCAGTGTTTTTGCCTTTTCCTCCATTAATGGTGAGAAATTTTTCTTCTACAGGTGCCAGGTCTGGTGAATGTAGATTTTGCTGATGTTCGAGCTATTATGAAAGATGCAGGTTCTTCTCTTTTGGGAATAGGAACTGCTACCGGTAAGTAAAAGATCCCAATGACAGAACTTGCTATTTTCAAATATTTTTAGTTTTAGCTATTTATGGATTATATTGGATGAGGTCTTGATACAATGTCCAATGGAGATGAGTGTTAAACGGTTTTATAGGTCATGCCCCACAAGTGATTTAGTAGAGATTGTGTTGGTTCTCATTTGAGAGCTGTGAGCAAGTTTCTGCAGCTCCTGTATGTTAGGGTTCCTTTTGTCTGTTACGAGTAAAAATTCCTTTGATTAGGGATTAATCTATTTTATCTTCTGGCTCATTTCTTCTCGTCTTCTGTGTTCATTCCCAACATGCTTGTTGCTTCCCACTTCAAGGTGAACAAATATGAATTCTCGAGTAAAACCATCAAACAGCTCCTGAATCTCTAATTCTACTTTCAAAGCCCTGGTTCCATCAATTCCTAGATTTATTTTGGGTAACATGCAGTAGCAAAACCCCTATATTTTATTTTTTTTGCATGGTTGCTTGCTATCTTTTGATTGCAAGGGTTGTTCTGCATGATTTGTATTTAGAGTCCAATTGATCTAGCTACAACCCCTTGTTTCAATGTGGAGAAGATTTATAAATGGAAAAGGAATTGTTACAAAACCATAGCAGAAGTAATTAAAGACAGAGCATCAATATTTTTTTTTTCTTTGATCAAATGAGAAAAGGGGTTTCATGTCTCAATTTTTTGCCTCTTTTATTTGATATGGGATCTGTCATTATTTAAAATCTTTTATATATAAAGAGTGCTCTTGTTTTTTGATGAAAAATGGCAGGAGAATAATTTGGATTTTCAGCTTAAAATATAATGACTCTTTAAATTTGATTCGGTTTCGTATTATCTTTAAATTTGATTCAGTTTCGTATTATCTTTGAATGTCCTAGGCTAGGCTTCTGATAACATGAGACACCTAGGCTTGGGCCACTTAAGAATGTCTTTATGCCTCATGAATTCTCTTCTATTGATTTTAAAGAACTCAATTATGGAAACCAGCCTTTTATCTTTCTGAAGGGACGTAAAGAAGCCTATCCTAAACGTTGTATGTTTTGGAATTGGCTATGCCCTGTTCTTTATTTAACTGAAGCCCTGATATTATTTTTTCTTATGCATGAATGTTAGTTTCTGTTGTTTTTCATGGCTATATTTACCTTGTGGCTGCCACCTTCTGAATTTCTTTGCAGCCATATGTCTTAAAAAGTAGAAAATGAGAAACACAGTTATGTCGTCATATGCATTTCTTTTATCAATTTCTAGAGTTGTGGTACTCTCCATTTTGTTCTCTAAACACCTGCTTCATTCATGATATAATACTCGATTTCAGTGTTCTCATCAAAATTTTCTGCACAAAACTGTTTAATGCATCATGATCGCATGTTTAATTTTCTACCTGTAATAATTACTTTTCTTTATTAATTAGCAGGGAAGGCAAGGGCAAGAGACGCCGCATTGAATGCCATCCAATCACCTCTGTTGGATATTGGCATTGAACGAGCCACTGGGATTGTGTGGAATATAACTGGTGGAACCGATTTAACTTTGTTTGAGGTAAGCCCTCTCTCTAGTATAATGGCTGAACTCAATTCCATTACTATGCATCTTCTGCTCATTTTATTAGTATATTTTCAGGAGTATTGAGAATAGATAGTAGCGTTCCCACAGGAATGCAAGCATCATTGATTTGGGCTGCCACTCAGATTTACCATGATTCATGATTTTGCAAGTGGACTCTGTGGAATCTCTATATCAGTTGGAACATGCCATCTGTCTAGAGTCTAGGACTTGGGGAGTTGGCGCACTAAATTTTTAGGTTATCGTTTCTTAAGTAAAACAAAAACACATTAATTGCGAAGCTACTTCTATGCATGGCATGTTCTTAGCTCATGAAATGGTAGTGCTGTTCTTTCAGCTTTACATTTTCATCAGGTGTAAAATTCCTTAGAATTATCATGCTCATGAAGTTTACATTTTCTGGACTTCTTGGTGGCTAGTTTTAAAGACGAGCATGGCTTATTAGCATCATGATATATTTTCACTCTTTATTGTATGCCCTAATTTTTGTTATTAGATAAAGAAATTGAGGAGTGTGTACAAGTATCTCTTGAATCTTGTTTTTGATTCTTCAGATAGGCACTTGCATCATTATTTCATTTGCTTGAAAAATATTCAAGCAAGTTATCCGACCAGCTTGGCTGAGAATTTTGAGAAAACTATGACTTTTTTATATGTGAACACTCATCCCTACTGCCTAATAGATAACATACTTCTACTGTTCGACATGAAGTTGGAGCCGCTTTTGGAACAGACATGCGCATGACTAATGTACACTTGTTACACATATGATACCCTGTTGTTTTATTCTGAGGCAATGTTTGATCTACATACAAAGAAATTTTATTTCTTGTAGTTATAGACAAAGAAAATGAGAAGCTTACCAGTGCTTCGCTCATATGCTTTTTGAATGGTCGCAATGCAAAGATATCTCTCTCATGTGTCCAAACACTTGCTAATGTTACGTGAATTTGGGCAATAATTTAATTATAACGAATTGGGTTAATATGTAGCTGCATGGCTTTTGGCTCTCATGTGACTCGCTGTGTAATTTTCTGCAGTAAGAAGATATTTCTATTCATTTCTGAATCTTGTTCATGACTGCAATTATGTGGTTATTATCATAGTATTATTATTCTCTATAACTGGTTGTTATATATCTTTTAAACTAACTTTTGACATCAATTCTTGTCATATTTCTTGAAGGTGAATGCTGCTGCAGAGGTTATATATGACCTCGTGGATCCATCTGCAAACCTAATATTTGGAGCCGTGATAGATCCATCACTAACTGGTCAAGTAAGTTGGCAACGGAGAAATAATTGCAAAACATGTTTATTTGTTTTTACTATGGTAACATGTTTGGAGAGTATTCGTTTTCAAGAAAATAAAAATAAAACAGAATAAGAAGAAAGAGAAAAGTCAAATTTCCGAGGATGAAATGGACAGTACAGATAAATTGATTACCCTTGCAACATCACAACTTTGACCTTAGCAAAGCATTTTTCTTTAAAGTGGCTGTGAACTGCTGGTTACTCTTTGTCAAAGATTGTTCTGCATCAAAACTTCGTAAGTGGGATATATGCCCTGTTATATACCTATGTTTCTCAGTCAAAACTGAATGGAATTGCACATGAATTTCTGAATAACTCATCAGGTGAATTTACCAATCAATCTATGAAGCATAAAGCAGGGGATTTCAAACAATAAAGGACCAAGGAAATGCAACATATGCGGCTTCTAATTTCTCAGGAATGTCAATTATATAATCTTTCTAAAGTTATTATATTCCTTTTGTTTTCCCTTTTGAACTTCTATTTTTAATCTTATTGCATGAATGATTAAATTTCCTTTGAGTTAGTGATATTAATGAACTTTTGGGTTGCTGGAGAACCATAGTGTAGCAATTCCAGTTCCCTTCCCTTGTATGTCAGATGATATAATGCTTTTGCTTTAAGTTAAACATTGACAATCAGTAAACAATAAATTCAAGTCGAGTTGTTAAAATGGTAATTAACAAACACAGCATCTGACGTCACTAATTCAGCATGTGATCTTTCTTCTGTTCCAAGACTGGAAGCTGAAGTTCTATGATGTTTAGTTTGGATACGCAAGGTTATTATAAGTATTATTCCTTGCCGCATGAGCTTTAAGTTTGATCACTTGATAATACCCTCTTTCTCTTAGTATAGTTTTGTACTTTAATTGCTCAAAGATGTATCTTTTTATCATCATTTAGGTTAACATAACCCTGATTGCCACTGGATTCAGTCGTCGCGACGAAGGTGAAGGAAAGGTGTGTCTTCAAGGTCCATCTTTCTATGATAGATTTACACCTGTGTTATATTCTTTTGATGGGAAAAAATGCAGGGGACTCAGCGTGCTCATGGTGATGTTTCTCTTGGAATAAACAGACGTCCATCTTACGCTGAAGGAGGCTCTGTGGAGATTCCTGAGTTCTTGAGGAAGAAGGGCCGCTCTCTCTTCCCACGAATATGAACTCTTTTGCTCGTTTATATCCTTGTATTGAGAAATGTATATTCTGCTTTCTCTTTGTTTTTGTTTTTATTTTCTAAGATATTCTCCTCAAGCCCTTTAGAGTTGAGTGGAATACCAGAGATTCCCTCTGGAAATAATTTCTTCTAAAAATATATAATATATGTTTTTTTTTTAATTTGTTCATCGACGTTGACATATCTTATCATTGAATTATCTCACATTCCATGAAAGAATGCTTCTCAATCCACAAGGTATTGGATTATTGGCATATCATCTAGTGGTATCCAACAATATCTGAAACCAATATAGTTTTAATTTAATTTCAAAAAATATTATTTAGATTAAATCCTTTAAATTTGATTTTGTTGTCAATTTTCTCCTTCCCTTTTCCTTTAAACTGGATGCTTACGTTTTGATTTCTGAATTTGCAATTTGTGGTGAGTAGAAGAAGCTTCCAATTCTCCTTCTAGGAAACAATGAATTCTTGGGGCACCAATGACATTGACCGATGGCTTTTGGGTGATGTATAATGCAACCCTAGTGAGATGCCACTTATTATTTAATTATTAGAAGGTGATTTTTTTGGCTCTGGCCCTTGTAAGCTTTCTTGTCTCTTGAGATTTATTATTATTATTATTTTTATTTTTATTTTTATTTTTTTTTGGGGGGGGGGGGGGGGGGGGGGGGGGGGGGGGGGTGGTGTTTGTG
>NW_011500068.1:400858-427033 GCF_000495115.2 Populus euphratica
GGGGGGGGGGGATTCGAAAAAGGTTACTAATCTTAAACATAGCATTAAGCCACTAAAGTATGTTTCTCTCAAAAAATATCTCATCTTGTTTGGATAAATGCCATAAATTAATCTGTTCCTCGAGAAACCAATTTCTGTGATCCCCTTCTTTTCTTATACTCATCCACATGTTTGCTCCCTGGAAAATCAATCTTGGTGCTCATCCTCCTCCACCTTAATTAGATCCCAAATCAAATCCACCATCCCTGTTGGACCAAATTAGGGCACGCCCTTGTTGGCCACTTTCGACCATTCAATACACGCACACACACAAAAGGAAGAGGAAGACTACTGCTATATACTATGGAAATCTACCTTTCTATGACAAATTAGAACACTCAAATCTGACCCCATTAACAAGCATGAATGATGAGACGTAGGGTTGTCACATACCATGCAATAAAATTCACGCATGTGACTTGTATTATTAACACTTGCCCCTTCATCCTCTCTTACACTCAATCAAGATTTTATAAACCTCGAGCCTTATAAAAACCTAGCTACCTCTCCCAAGCTTAGCAAACCCCATTACTTTGCTCCAAAATGGAGGGCACACCTTTCTCATCAATGGAAGAACAACCCTCCTCAAATCCAAGAGAACCCCCCACCCGGATTTTGCATTTTCTTTGCAGCCGAAGTCACCCTCTAGGGCAGAACCCTCAGTACAAACCATGAAGAAGTCTTCAATGAAAGAACACCATCAGCTGCCACAAGCTCATCAAAGTTTGGCTTCTTATACAAGAGTAGAACATGTTAGTAACGAGGTGAAAGAGCAAGCTGAAGCATTGATATTAATGCACAAAGAAAGTTCTACAGGACGTGAGACGCTAAAGAGGCATAGAGAAGAAGTGAGTGGTAAGGTTATGATACCAGAAACATGGGGTCAAGAGAATTTGCTTACAGATTGGATTGATTATTCTTCATTTGACAAGTTGTTAGCCCCAGATGGAATCACATCAGCTCGTGAAGCACTTGTTGCTGAGGGACGTAGAGCCTGCACTTCTCATCAACGACTGATAGTATAAATTAGCTGTTAATATTTAAATGATCAATTTCTTTATCTTTTTTTTTTCTTGTTTAATCTTCAAGATTTGTTCATCATCGGGTAGCAAGAGAGCCTCATGTTTCCAGAATTCTTGTCCATATATACATGATGATGGGTAAAATCCTCAGGTAATTCCATTGATTGGTCATAGTAGTCTTTGTAAACAGGAAATTTGTTTTTGTTTTTTTATTCCAATATAATGGGGGATGTGCCAAAATCATGGTTTTTTCATTTTTTTTATTACAGAAAATAATTCAGTCTTATCCATCTCAAATGTATGCAGGAGTGGGATTTAATTCAGAGTAAAAAAGACTAGTATTTAATTAGTATATACCAAAAAAGGAAAAGAAAAAAGAGTATATCAAGCAGTACAGGAATATATATATATATATGATATGATATGATACTGTAAGTTAAAGACAAGAAAAATAAACTAGACCCATGTAGACTGTAGACAAAACATATACATGGGAGTCTTGATGATTGTGACACAGGCGTGTAAAAATAGAAGCAGAAACCTCCCGTTGAAGCCCTGGTTTTCTGTTTAGGCCAACGGTTTGTGGTGGTCGGGGAAGGAACATATTGAGGATAAGATACAGAAAGTGGGCTTACAAAGGTTAGGGTTTGTTCTGTTTGAAGCCCATAGATATTATTAGCCCAGATAAGTTAGGGTTTGTGCGCTTGTGGACACCTTTAAGCGTGTGTTTTAATGTCTATTATATGGTAGCATATGATGCCTTTAAAAAATATTTTTTTAATTAAAATAATAATTTTTTAATTTTAATATGATCACATGAAATTATTTAAAAGTAAAATCTAAGAAATATTTTAAAAGATCGATAATCTAAACTACGTGCTAGTCTGGACCAAGATGAAAATTAAATTAGAGGGGAGATATCCAATAATAAAGTAAAATAATATTCTTGCATTTAATTGTGGTTGTTACTTGAGCCCGTCAAACTTATGTCTATATATGTTCTTCTCATTGAATTTCAATGTAAATTTTCTGGGTAGAATTTTGAACCCAACATTTAACAAGTTTTATAGATGGAATAATAAATCCAAATCAAATAAAAAATATTAATTTTGACCAATTAACACATATATATATTCGAAGCTTCCTCAAAATAATTGAAAGCTTGTTTCCATTAAAATATCTGGCATTTTGTTTCGCACATGTCCACATCTTTGTATCCAGAGAACAATCCCCGCGTGCCCCCTTTTCCACCTCTAGCAATAATATTTTTTTATTTTTAATATTAATATATTAAAACAATAAAAAAATTAAAATTTTGACAAATAATATTTTAACCAAATACATTCTCAATCAACTCAACAAACCCATCCAAAATTTGATTATTATTTCAAAACATAAAATATGAAAAACAATGAAGACAAAAACATGTTTAATTAAAAGAACATAAAAGTAAATATAAAATAAATGTTTTCATGACGGTTTTAAAATAGATTTTTGTATTTTTTTAAACAAAATATACATATTAATATATTTTATTTGTCTTTATTTTTTTTTTCTTATCTCTCGGGAGAGTAATAAACATTATATTGTAAACATATAACTCTAAAAAAAAACTACTGTTCCAACATCTCTCTGTCTCTGTCTCTCTCTCTCTCTCTCTCTCTGTGATAACTAACCACACAAATTTCACTGTTAACATAAAGTGTGAGGCGTAGATGTCATGCACCATACGAAGCAAAAACTCGTGACGTGTAATCTTGCTCCCCCATACGTTGTTCTTTACTCTCTTGCACTCTCTGATTATATGTTATTCTCGCAAAAATTAAACCTATTTTTCTATAACATTGCCCATCTCTCTCTCTCTCTCTCTCTCTCAGCACACCATTATTGAAGAAGGATAGCAAGATGGAAGGAATCCATTTCTCATCCAAGAAAGAAGAAGATCCCACCATTAATATAGTTAATAATCACTCAAATATTATTGCTTCTACTAGATCCACTAGCCAGAATATTCTTGCATTCTCCACTTATCAAGCAAGTACCAGCGCAGTTTCTCCACATCATGATGGAGATTGTGGGGCTGGTCATGAAGCGCTGTTGCATAAAGATAGTGGACGTGAAAGATTGAAGAAGCATAGAGAAGAGGTAGCAGGCAGGGTCATGATACCAGATACATGGGGTCAAGAGGATTCGCTCAAGGATTGGATCGACTGTTCCGCCTTTGATGAGTTGCTAGCCCCCAACGGAATTTCATCAGCTCGCGAATCCCTTGTTGCTGAGGGACGTAAAGGAAGCTCTCCAAGACTGGGCATAGCAAGTAGGTGTTGATGATCACGATCAATCATATTATCTTTAATTAATAAACAGCCTCTTCCTTGATTACCACCAGCTAGCTAGATCATATATATAAGTAGCTATGATCTAGCCAGCACGTGTTGATGATCTTATTAATTATTTCTTGATCTTATAAATGAACTAATTAAGGGACATGATAGATTAAACTTTAAAGCAAGAACATGATTAGTGTGGCTTAATATCTATGGCTAGGCGGAAGTGTGTTTAGCTAGCTGTTCAAGGATATATGTAAATCTATCTCAAGTTTAGCATTTGTATTGGAGTGAGAAAAGGCTTCGCATGCACTTAATTACTTATAGTCTACCAAGTAAATTACTTGCTGTTCTAATAACTAAGATGATTAAAACCATACTTGGTTCGAGGTATTGTTTCATTAGCGCACGCATACACGCGTTAATTAAATTAATATCAAAGTAATTAATACCATTAATTAATTAATTGCTAAAAAAATCAATCATCATTCTCGTTCGTAATTAATTATAAATATTAAACATTCATGGTCGATATATTGATCAGCTAGATTTTCCTCTTAAATTGCACTCAGGCAATGGAGTTGGATATCGAGAACGATCATCGCAATAAGAATAAATCAAATGTTCAATCCTAAATTTCTCCATTTTCCCCTTGCTCTCAGTTGTCAAACCATTGAAAGAATTCAAATCTGCGGCATTACCACACATTTCAGCAGCTGACTCTTCTCGGGCTGGGTTGGCTGAGCATCCATACAGCACAAAACTGGAATATTTAGCGATGAAAGGAGCATATTTATAATCAACCTTGTTTTGGCCTCCACCTGTTGCCCAGTTAGATCCATCCCATATTGTAGCAAATAAAGTCATAGCCTTAGAGGGAAAATCTCCACCCATGGCATCAATCTTTTGAACCACTCTAACAGGAACATCATCCACGTAGTAAACGATCCATGTACTGGTCCAAAGAATACTATACGAATGGAAATCTTGAGTGGGATCAAACCAAAGAGTGTACCTCTCTTCACGTCCCCTACCTGTACTTCCATTGCCATAGAAATTGGTCTGGAGGGTCCAAGGTTTGCCTCCAGTATTTCCCAAGAACTCGAAATCAATCTCATCGTGATTAGTTGTGTACTCATCAGCATTTGATGTGTAGTAAGAGACAACAACTCCAGCGGTGTAATTTCCTGGTAATTTGATGGAAGCACTGAAATATGAATAGAGATACGTGAGTTGTGACGCAAAACCAGAACCTGAACTTTGATCAAGGGAAATTTGAACTGATTTTCGTTCATCGTCAAGAAAAATCACATGATCATTCCCAAATAAACTAATGAATGATTCATTAAACGATGAAGTAGGTAAACCATGTGATGAGAACCCAAGAACACAAGAAGGGATAAAGGCCATGCACAGAATTAAAAACCGTAACCAAGAAATACTAAACAACATTTTTCTTCTTAATTAGCTAGGGGTTGAAGATGAAAAGGAAGGAAAAGAGAGATGGTAAATATCAAAGAGTGGAGCCTTTAAAGACTAATTGAGGAACAGGGCCTTATTGGCCTTCCCTCCAGGAATCTCAGAAAATATTCCAACATTTAATGTTACTACCATATTTATTTCTTTCCCTCCAAGATGAAGATTTCGACAATAATTACATGCTTAATAAAGTAGAATTTTCCAATATTATTGCTGGAAAAAAAATAGAAAAACGTCGCCAAATTTAAATTTTGCATATTTGAGATAATTTCCCTTGATACATATATTGTCGTTTGATTTTGTTGTGCAAGTAATAAAAAAGGATACAGCACACAAAAATATTATAATTCTCATACAGAATTGATCATCCAGGGCTTTATCTACTGCTTAATAATATATAAAATAATATTTTCCTGATGCATATATACATAAATTTTTGTTCTTAAAATTATATCTGTTATATATAGTGGAAATTAATGGTTGGCCAACAGGAAGGAATTTTCTTAATATATAGATTATCCGAGGAGAAATCTTATTTATTGAATGTCTGGGAGTCTGCTCCTGATCTCTTGGACATGCTAATAGATTTAAGATTTAATAACAAGTTCAGGATAACTATATTAATATATAATGATTATGTTTATCATAATTATGCTTCACGCGTGAGAAGGATGTATATAGAGGTATAAAAAAGAGTAATGTTAACCGAATATCTTTCTCGAGATCATATATTTGAATAAGAATCTCGATCGTGCATTGACGTTAATGAGTGGAAATTTTATGAAAAATAAATTTGGAAAGGATATATTTAATATTGAAGTAAGAAATATTTTTATATATATAAGTGCTGCAATGAATGATTTTGCTTTAGATTCTATTAGAAAAGTTGCATGCCCTATATCACGAGTTAAATTTTTTTCTATAAAATTATATCTAAAGTATTGAATTTGTCTGTTTTTCCTGACTCAAAAATTATATTTATAATATTAATAATAATATTAAATTTACATTATTCAAGTTTAAGTGAGTTTGGTTGTAACATCGAACTCAAAACCTTAAATATGGATCTGGTTACAAGGTTTTGTTATAAAAATGTGATAATTAAAAAAAATTTAATATTACAGAATGAAATTAAAAAAAAAAAGATAAACTGA
Organism: Populus euphratica; assembly: GCF_000495115.2. Taxonomy (NCBI): domain Eukaryota; kingdom Viridiplantae; phylum Streptophyta; class Magnoliopsida; order Malpighiales; family Salicaceae; genus Populus; species Populus euphratica. The sequence goes on from NW_011500068.1 coordinate 406,880, forward strand.
AAAGAAAAAAACAATAAAGCAAAACATTATTTCGATGAATAATGCTTTGCAATAAATGGTATAGTAAAATTCCCTCGTAAGATTATAATAATCTAATGAACAATAAACAAAATAAATCATAAAGTTTAATTCTTAATCAAATTAATATTAAAAGATGAAATTAAATGGAAAAAACTATTTAAGAAAAAGAAAAAAAATATGAATCAACTGTTTTAACCCTTCAAACTAAGTTAACCCATCAAATTTGGGATTTGTGTCATGAAATTGGAAGAAAAAAGATTGATGTCTTTTAGTTATAGTTAATTATAATATTTAAAGAAAAAAACTAATAAAGAAAAAAAATTGAATCAATTAGGTTAGTCCATCAAATCAGGTTAACCCGTCAAATTTAGGATTCGTGTAATGAGAATGTGATAATTAAATAGAAAATAATTAACATTAATAAACTAAATTAAACAAAAAAATAATTAAAAAGAAAAAAACAAAGAAAAAAAACCTACAAGAAGAAAAAAACTAATGAAGAAAAATAAAAAAATACGAATTAACTGGGTTAACCCGTCAAACCAAGTTAATCCATCTAATTTGGGATCCGTGTCATGAAAATTTGAAAACTAAATAGAAAAAAATTTAATATTAACAAACTAAATTTTAAAAAATAATAATAATTAAAAAGAAAAAAATGAAATAGGAAAAAAATACTAAAAAAATATTAATTTAAAATAAAAAACAAAGAAAAAAAGCCTACATAAAAAAAAAAACTAATAAAAAATAGAAAAATATCTAAATTAACTAGATTAACCCTTCAAACTAGGTTAATCAATCACACCTAAAATTCATATCATAAAAATTAAATAACTAAATAGAAAAAAACTTTACGAGTTAACTTAGAATTAGTTAGGTTAACCCGTCAATCTCAAGATCTATATCATGAAAGTTTGATAACCGTCAATCTATCCTGATTTCTAAGGTCACGAGCTACCAAATATATATATGATAAGTTTTTTTTAATGAAACAGAATCTAAAACCCTACAGCAAAAGTGCAGTTCAATGTATCATTATGCTTGTAGTAAAATTAAAAGATGGCATTTGATCATCTAGCTAGACACAAGAGGAAAGACAACTACGATCAATCTGTGAAGTAAAACATTGTGCGGTTGTTGTTTATCCATTATTTCTCCTCATATCCAATATCTGACATAGATTTGTTGATCTGTGGGGACATTTCGCAGCGTCATTCTGGCCAAGGAAGCATATCCTGCTGTTTCACGGAGGCAGTGTCCAAGTGCTTTGCATTTCATGGATTGCGAGTTACGACATAATGCTTCCCAAGTAACTCCAGCAATTCAGAGATTCGATTTAATCTGTGTGATGAAGGATTTGCTGCTGCTGCTGCTTGGAACCACTTCTGATCTGTATGCTCATTGTACTAGGATCGAGGTTCATGCACAGTGCTTCCCTGGACACCAAAACAATGTTGGGAGTGGAGTGTCTATATATATATGTATATGTATATGTATTCAAGTATATATTATGTGTGTGTGTGTGTGTGGTGTATTATGTTCATTTTACACTCTAATTTCCTAAGTTTTTTTCTCAAGGACTTCAAACTAATGAACCCACAAAGAATTCTATGATCCTTTTATGTCCGCTAACTGTTGATCCAAGCAAGTCAACACAACTTTTTCTGCATGATACAATTTGATTTAGGTAATTTCATGGATGTATGTAGCCTTCCATCATTGTGATAAATATATTTATAAAACTCAGTTTAGTCCATGTTTTTGTTCAAAATTCAAGTCATGGGTTGGATGAGTCATTTTAAATTATCTAAATCAATCTAAATTGTTATTATTTTGAGTTCAATTTTCATCGAATTAGTTTCTAATATTTTTTAATATAAAAGCTAATCTAGGCCTAGTTAGATAGATTAACTTATTTATCCTAAAAAAAGCGAGATATTTGAATATTTAATTTTAATCACAATGAATTGAGTTTTTTTTAATTATTATTAGATGAATTTTTAAAATGGGTTAAAAATCAAAGCAGACCAATTAGATATTTTTCAATATAAAAGCTAATCTAGGCCTAGTTAGATAGATTAATTTATTTATCCTAAAAAAAGAGAGATATTTGAATATTTAATTTTAATCACAATAAATTGAGTTTTTTTTAATTATTATTAGATGAATTTTTAAAATGGATTAAAAATCAAAGCAGACCAATTAGATATTTTATAGACAGGTAAAATATTATATATATTGATAATCTTGCAGTGATTACCGGCCCAAAGATACATAATCACCAACTTATATTAATTAAAAAATTTTATTTAATCCATAAATTTAATTTATTTCAATAGATTTTACACACTTGAACTTATGACAGGTCGACTCGTTATAACCATTTGAGGTTTGAAAAATTTTAAAATAAAATTTTTTTTTTTTTCAATTTTATTATTTTTGTATTTAATTTTAAATCTACATCCTTAATTTAATATTCTCTTTTCTTTTCTTGTATTTCTTATACTTGTTTAGGATTCTGAACGTTTTTCTTGGAAATGTTAATTCCAAACTTGTTTAAAGAGTTGTAATTACTTTTAAAAATACAGATAATTACATAAAAAAATTGTTCAGTTAATACAACTACAAACAAGGCTCTTGATTTTAAGATCTTAAAGTCAAGTCTATCTCCCTTGTTCTTTGTCTCCTTTTTTTTTCAAAAATAAATAAATTAGACTCTATCACTCTGTTAGGATGAATATTGTAGAATAAAATGATAGATCTATAACAATCTAACAAATGTTAATTAAAAAAAATTCCTCGGAATATTATAATTGCTTATCATTTCACTATTTTACAAACACAAAAAAACATATCATGAAATTAAGAAAGACACAATATTCTATCGTACTCAAATTCAGTGATCTCAGACATAAGCATTACACCAATGCTAAAAAGGCACTTGATTTATTTATAGATTGTTGAATTTGATTCAATGCCATTCTTTAAAAAAAAAATTGATTCCATGACATATAGAATTTAAATGGAAAGGAAAAAAAAGAGATGAACATGGGCGTTCAAGTAAACTAGAAAAAATAATCAATTAAAAACTTGTTAATTAGGTAGATTAGTGACGGCTAATAAAATACTAATTAGTGGCTGGCTCCAATCCAACTAGGTTATTCCTAGTGTTCATGGACAGTGGTGGTAGCACTTGGGGCAATCAGTCTTTCGCTTTAAAAAGAGCCGCCTCTTCCCTTTCAAAGATCCCAAAAGCCACCAGCAGCATCTCTTCAAGTAATATCAACACCACCTCTTCTCTACAACATCGTACTCTCCGCCTCATCTGAAGAAACCTGGCCACCCCACCAAAGTAAGCTCCTTTTTCTCCCTAGTGTTAGGTTATTTTTCAGTGGTTTGATTCTCTTTGAAGTTTATGTTGTTTTGCTTGGTTCTATTTTTTTTTAATGTGATGTAGTTCTTGATTCTATGGAATCTGTGGGGTATGTAAAATGTCTGTGTCTTTCTGACAGTGGGAACCTCTCTCTCTCTCTCTCTCTCTCTCTCCCCCTCCCTCCCTCCTGTATCTTGTTTTGGTCGACAAGAACAAAACAAGTTTGAGTCTTTAATCAATTTGTGGTTCCTGTTTTTCGTTTTGTTTTCTAAATATTGAGGTTTAATGGAAAGGAAAATTACTGAAAACAACATCTTATTAATAGCCCTTTGATTTGTTTGACGTTTTTTTCAAGCCACTCGCTTGATTCTTAATTCTTACATGTTTCATTAAAGTTCTTTTATGATTTTTTAACTAGTTAGGTCTAGGATATTCGGTTTAGTCTTCAAATGGGTGACATTTTGGAAAGAAAGGGAAAATTGAGAAGCTGGGTTTGGAAGTTTAACACCAGTAGTGTTAGGAGTCAATCAATTGGTGAAAATGAGAGTTTTTATATTTTTATTGCGCCTCAGCCTTGTGATCAGGGCTTATTTGGGCTGTGAAAGCTCTAGTCTAAAAGTTTATTTTTTTTACTCGCTTTGCAACGAAAAGGAACCATCTTGCTAGCTGATCTTGCATTGTTTGTCGTGGAGCTAATTCTTGTGTATTGTTCCTGTGTTTTCCGGAGCTTGCTGCAAATTATGTTTGTGTGTACATGCTAAGCTGAGAATGTTTTGAATCTGGGTTGCCTATGATATCAAGTTTTTCTAGTTCCTTTATTACTGCTAAACTTCTTTAGCAATTAGCATTCTAACTAATTTTATGAACTTCGATTTACAAAAGAGTAGGGGATTGTTATTTTTCTTTCTTTCCAAGAATGAGTAGCTAATCTTGGCTTTTACTTCCTTTATGTTATCTTTTATAAGATGGAGCCTCGAGTGAAGAGCGGAGAGCCATTAGCTTGCTCTTCTCATAGTGCTCCAAACATCAAATGCCTTCTCACTGTAGGAATGGATTATTTGGTTCCATTTTGTTGTGAATATAGGTGAGGCATACACTGCTACCCTGTTGTATTTAAATATGATGTGATTGTATGCTTGAAGGTATTTAAGAATCCATGGGCTAGGAGCAGGGAGCCTTTTATTTTTATTTTTTTAACTTGTTCTTAGGATTTCCTTGCTCAATACTTTTGAATTTTGATCAATGCTGCTTTTCCTGTCAATAATGATGCAGCTTCCTTAGCATGTCTGATTCGTTTTGTTGTGGTGCTATACAAATATGAAAACCTCCAATGAGATGGCTGTTGAGTGACACTGCCAATGAATGATTCAACAGTGGCTTTTATAAAATGGAATTTGGTACCTTGTCCTGCAATTTATTTCTTGCTGTAGGGTGACAAAAATTAGGGCTTTCAAATTCCATGCAAAAAGAATGGAACCATTCGATTCTTACAAGTATCAAAACATCTTATTAACCAGCTGACAATTTCTATTTTGTGTTCTGGAGTTAAGATGACAACAGTGAACGCTCCCTTCCAAAGCGTGGTCAAAACTGCACTCCAAAATCGGTTTACCAGCGCCATTGTCAAGAGCCCATCCTCACTGGGATCAGTGAGGAGTGTCTCTAAGTCATTTGGCTTTAAATGCTCCCCCAATTACAAAGCATCAATGGCAGTGTACAAGGTTAAGTTGATTACACCAGAAGGCACAGAGCATGAATTTGAAGCTCCAGATGACGTGTACATCCTAGATGCTGCTGAGAATGCAGGAATTGACCTGCCTTATTCTTGCAGGGCTGGGGCTTGCTCTACCTGTGCTGGGAAGGTGGCATCAGGTTCTGTCGACCAGTCTGATGGTTCGTTCCTCGATGAGAATCAAATGGGGGAGGGCTATCTTCTGACATGCATTTCCTATCCAACTTCTGACTGTGTGATTCACACTCACAAGGAAGGTGATCTTTACTGAGGGCTTTTGCAGTCAGAAATCGGAATTGACTTGGAATGTAGTTCTGTGATTGTTATGGATCATTGAAATGATGGTGAAGGCTGTCATAGACCTTTATTTCTCTAGGGATTTCGTCTTTGTTGTGTAATTCCAACATGGTTTCTTCTACACGGTACTGTAGTAAATAAATAGATGCTGCAATTGATTTCTGAAGTTTTCAGGGGTAATCTAAATCTAATTCACTCTTAACTCTCAAAGTTGAAACTTGCAAGCATGGCTGCAAAGTTGAGAAGGGGACAGCTACAAGGTAGATGCAAGGCAAGAAAACCAACAGAAACCAGTATTCATGCATAAGCAAAAGTAATATTGGGGTTTCAGTGAAATAAAGAATGGGGCATGGCCACTTCCAAAACATACAATGTTTGGGCTGAGCTGTCTTTATGCCCTTGGGATGGATAAAAAGGTGGTTTCCATGGTCGACTTGTACTCATGTTATCATAAGCCTAGCCCAGGACATTCAAGAGATAAAACGAAACTGAATAGATTTTAAAGAGTCATATTAGATTTTAAGCTGCAAACAAATTATTCTCCTGCCACTTTTCATCAACAAACAAGAGCACATTTTGTATAGAAAAGATTGTAAATATCGATTAAAAGAGGCGAAAAAAATTGAGGCATGAAACCCTTTTCCTCCTTTGGTCAGAAAGAAAATTATAGTTGCTTTGTCTGAGTACTTTTGCTATGGTTTTGTAACAGTTCTTTCTCCATTTGTAAATCTTGTCAAAAACTAGAATAGAGGGCATATCGAGACAAGTGCTTGTGGCCAGATCAATTGGACTCTAGATACGAATCATGCAGAGCAACCCTTGCAATCAAAAGATAGCAACCACCCTGAAAAAAAAAACATATGAGGTTTTGCTCCTGAAGCATTAAAAACAAATCTAGGAATTGATGGAATCAGGGCCTTGGAAGTAGAGCTAGGGATTCAGGGGGTGTTTGATGGTTTAACCCCTTGTCGCCAAAGGGAAAGCACACACCTCCTTGGTTTTGATTTGAGAAACAAGTGCCTTCATATCCTCATGGAGGGAGGCTGCTACCTAGCACCTCTGTTGTGTTTGTGGTTTCTCTGTCCCACATCGAAACGTTTTGCACAAAAGAGTGCAGACGCACAGTATAAAAAAAGAAGCATGAAATCCATTAAGGCATACCTTTCTCGGCCTTTTGGCTAAGATCAAGTGTAGTATCTGTTCTTATCAGTTTAATATCTGATACGTGGACCAATGGTCCACACGATATTAAATTAATTTTTTAAGGGGGAGGGCCCGTGACAGTAGCTTGCTACTGGGGTTCTCAAGCGTCGCCTATGCGTTGCACTATTGCATTGGCCTGGCGCGCCTCTCCAAATTTAGTTAAAAACGTTTCAAGTTATCAGCACTAAAGCAGGACACAGGTTATGTGAGGTATTCGAGTTTTGAGACACTTTTCAGAGTTTTGGCTTCCATCATTTCTTGTTAGGTATCTCTCGTGGGTTTATTGTATTTGTAGCCCACGGAGACGATGGGCCCGTTGCATGGGGGGGCAATATGCTCTACGGATTCTGTCATTGTTTTCGAGTATTTTGCTGAAGCCAGAAGCCTGCATGTACAATCTCATGATTATATATTATCAATTGTGATTTAGGTTATTAGACCTTCATATCAACTTGGGTCAGTTATGGGAAACCCCTAACGTACAGGAGAAACAGAAACTTGCTCAGAGCTCACAAAACGATAACCCACCACATTGTCTACTAAATCACTTATTGCGGCTTGGCCTCTAAAACCGTTTGACAGTCACCTCCATTGGACATTGCATCTGGACCTCGTCCAGTATAGCCCATAAATAGCTAGAACTAGAAAAATCTGAAAACAGCAAGTTCTGTCGTTTAGATCTTTTACTTGCAGGTTCCCAAAAGAGTAGAGCCTGCATCTTTTCATAATAGCTCGAACATCAGCAAAATCTACATTAACCAAACCCGGCACCTATGGAAGCAAAAAAACGTCACCATTCAAGGAGAGGAAAAGGCAAAAACACTGCTGAGTATGGTTGAGAAAGGAAAGGAATAAAAGACACGAGACGGGCCTAGAGACACGGGATAAACCCAAAAAACCTTAAAATACAAGGATTTTAAGATACAAGGGTGGATGGAGTAGTTATTGCCACACAAGTGAAGGTTTCAGGTTCAAATCCCCCGCTAGAGAATTATAAATTGGGTGGGAAAAAAACAGTATGGCTCATTAAAAATTTAGGATGGATAAAGGGTTTGTTCGGTGTTGTCTTTCAGTCTAAGTTTAAATTCGAGCTTCCATTAGATGAATGTTTCAAACAAACATGATCAGATTCGTTTACAAAATTCTTTCCAGGAAAATCACAACGACAGTTTTGCAATTTTCTTACTAATGAGATGATACGGATTTTAGATTACAACTGAAATTTTAAGAAATCCTGAGGAAACGTGTAGTGATATGGGAGAATATGGAATGCCATAGAGGATGGATTGGTTTTGGCATTCATTGGGTTTTTCAAACCGTGCTCTGCCCCCAAACCCTGAAAAAGGTGTCAAGGGTGATTTTTTTGCTAGGTAAAAAAATATATGTGTGCGTGTGTTATCCTAACAGGAAGTGTTTGTAATGGATCGTAAGTTGAGTTAGCTTGAAGATTTTGTGGAGGATGATGAGACCAAGATGGACAAGAATCTTCAACGAGTGGACGAGGCTGCCTCAGAGCTAGTGCGTTGTTTTTCTGGAGGAAAGTTTAACTTTATGATTTCAAAAAGACTACAAGCACATATTCGAAAGACCAGTTTTGACATTTAGCCTTCGCATCTTGATCACCGAAAACTCTTTGCGTTCCCCTGACATCTTCAGAGGCTGAGCAGGAGACAGAACCGGTGAGGCACCATTTCCTTTTTTGTTTCTCGTGATCTCTGAGAATCTCATTGTAATCTAAATCTAAACGAATTTTCCTTGAAAGAATTTTGTAAATGAATCTATCCTTCTTGGATTGTTTAAAAAATTCATCTGATGGGAACTCAGGATTGAAATATCCATGGATAAATACATCAAGCTCGAATCGAAAGACAACACAGAACACCCATTTGTCCATCCAAAATTCTAACGAGCCATACTATTTCTTTAAAAGAAAAATCCCATTTTTACTGCCAAAGTCCTTTTATCTATTTGGTTGATTGGATTCCTAGTGCCTGGATAACGCTTGAGTGACATGTCTGGGCTACGTTTGAACAGTGATTTTCAAAATATATTCGAATTAGAGTTTCATGTATTTTTTAAAACAATCCAGAAATGATTAATTTAATGGTTTCTTATAAACATGATTTTATAAAAAATCTTCTAATGGGAACTCAAAGTTGAAACATCTTGGAAATATTCGACTGCTGTAATTATTTTTTGTTGAAATCCTGTGTTGGTGAACTATGATTAGGCCTCGATTTAACACTTGATAGTGAAGCAAAAATGATCCAGCACCTTTTTTCAAGAAACTTGCATCGCAAACAAGGTTTGGCCCTTCAATTATCATATGAATGCTTGACATCTCAGTGCCTTCAATCCAACATTAGTTGAAAATCATGAAGAAAAAAGAAAAAAGGGGAAAGTGACTCGTCTTCTTTTATATTCCTTTCTTTTCCATTAACTTTTGCATGTGGCAGTCGCTCCTTCAAATGGACAAATCAACATTCACTCTCTATCATAGTCTGTTGTACATCATGATAGTGACAAAATACTATGTATTAATAAAAATCATGCTCGTAGGTAATGAGTATCTTCAATCTTTCCTTTTTTATTTCTGGAAAAAGTCTGGTCATTATTTGTAGCCCTTCAAGATTAAGCCTTTCATGAACATCTCACGAAAGTGAAGAATTTAGTATAATCTCCTGGGCCATAGAAAATGGCCACAGATATCTTTTCAGTGTAATTCTAATGGGGAATAGCAAAAAGCCTCTTTCCAATCCAGCTTTAAAACTAATGGAGAGTTCAGTATTTTCCTCCTTTTTTTTTTTTTTTTTTTCTTTTTTTTAAGAAGCACTATGTTCCTAGAGGACAACATCAGCCATCAAACGATGTCTTGAGATCTGGTTTCAGGTAGTTGGTACTCTGACAAGTGTGGTTACTCTGTTTTTAAGGTAAAGAATCATTATTAAAACTTCTTTTTTCATTTTGAAGCCATCGCATCCAATTCAGTGAGGATTTATTTTTTTTATCGAAATTCGATCAAAAGCACATGATTCCATCGTGGAATGTGTATGGATTAGGTCTCTGTCAACAGAATTTTATCTAGAGTTAAAATATCCATGCAAGACTTGAAAATCAATAAAATATTTCCACTTTCGAACCTGAGATGTGATTTTGAAGAAACAGATGTTTAAACCGTCAGGACAACTCTTTCCATGTCCAAACCATCTCGTGGTTCTTCATACCAGTGAAGTTAAAGTCTCACGTCATCACATTGCAATACAATGTGAGTGTCATTTATGACAATGTTATGAAACCTAGCACTGTCCCGTGAATCAATTCAAAGGCTTGTTAATACGGGACTAAACTCAAGTCGAGCGTATCAATTTATTTTTCGATTTATATCAGTCGACAAAAGTTAAATTAATTTAATCTATATATTATATTTTAAAATGTATAAGAAAAACACCGTAGAGATATTATGGATATAAATTTGTTATATGGTAAATTATAATGTAGATATTAAGTGTTTATATCGTGAACAATATTATAACACTATCGAGCATTATCTTTTTTATTTTTTAGTTAAAAAATGTTACTAAATTTAGCTTTGCTATTAGATCCAATACTACTGGATCTGGTTTTGCATACATAAAAAAATACATTATAAAAATACTACATGCATAGTATTATACTGTGAGCCACATTATAGACGCACAATATTTATAATGTGGACAACATTAAAGCACCAAAGAGCGTTTTCTTTACTTTACTGTTTTTTAGTTAAAAAGTATTGTTGACCTTTTGGATCAAGACCTAATAACAATGGGACTTGGCTACCACTAGACTCAATTGACTTATTCGTCAAATCTAAAAATATTAGGTCTTGTTTTACAACTAGATTGAGGAATATTAGGTCAGATTTCACAATGAAAATCAATAATATTAAGTTTGTTTATCTAGCTGAACTCAATATTTTTATATTTTAATGGGTAGCCCTACTCTATATTATTGGGTTTGGCATTCTTGCCGAGCCCAAAACTTCTTGAATCCGGTTAAATAGTTAAACAATAACATTTGAGTCTGATGGCTTAACTAAACCCAATAATCTATAATCTAGCAGTTAAGCAATTTTATTTAAGGATATTAATTGTTGCTTTACAGTCAAATTCAAAACTATAATGTTTGGTTAGGACACTAAATCTAATTATCTTGCCTGCTAGATCCACTAATATTGGATCGAAATTGATAGAGAAATGGAAGGATAGTAAGTTCTCTTCAAATTCGAGGTTGTTATATGATAAATGAGTGTAAAGGCAAAGGAATGCAGTTATGTTAACGTGTGATAGCTGCTAGAGTATTGTGAATTTCAAGACACCAGCTAGCTAGTTATCACCGTTTAGGTTTCCTGAACAAGATTAATGCCCTCCATTGCCGTGTGCTTCTTGTACGGCTTGCCCGCTCCTCACCATCGTTCATGACCAGTCCAGGTTAAAATACTTCGACCCTGCCCAACCTTTTTCCAATTTAAGACTATGCTGTGGGAGAGAGAGCTCCATTCTGTATTTTTTTTTAACCTAAAGTTTAATTCTATCTGGTCAATGGAAATGGTTAGATATGTAAACATGTAACCCCACGTGTAAGATTTGATCTGTCGGAGACATGCCTAGAATCCGATAAGCTTTAATTCTTCAAGCAGTCTGTGCTGACTCTGAACCTGGATTTGGACTTTTGACTGTTTTGTTGGACTTTTGTTCTAATTAGAATTATAATAACCATGCACAGCTATATATATATATTGTTTAATTTATTAATTGTAGAGATCCATTGGATTCATGAGAGGTCGGCTGCAGGGAGGGATACCCTTTCCCTCTTCTTTTTATTCTCAATTTTTTTTTTTAAAATCCGATTTCAAGTCATTAAGTATAAGATGTGATTTTATTAATTGGAGAAAAACAAACATGACACGTGGAAATGCAGAGTGGGGAGCCGACGTTCGATAGCGAGGAAGCCGCGTGATGGACGGTGGCTAACACGTGCACTCCACATAGGATTCGCGTCAGCGCTTGGACTGTTTAATAATTAAATGGTAATCTGTGTAATTCCTAATCTTACCCTTGTGGACTCCACCCACCTCCGTGATCGTAATTTAAAATTGTTTTAATTTTAAATGCTAAATAACCAACAATTAAAGAGACTGATATCTTTCAAACTTACATTTTAGTTTTTCTTACTCTTCCCTCCTTTCTCAAATCTATAGATAGAGTTTCCGTAGGATGCATGAATACATTTATATTTTCAGATTATAATGTAATTTATATTTTAAACTTTTATTTAATAATTTAAATTATTAAATTAAGATAGTTTTCATTATCAAATGATCTCAAATTTAAATTTTATTATTTTTATTTATTTAATAAACATTAAATATAAAATAATATAATCTCGTATGAATTTAAACTTGATATATATATATAACAGAGACATGAAATAAATATATCTTTGTATATTTTAACCCTTTTAAAATATCAATAATAAGCAACATGTCCTGTTTATCATCACTGTTCTCATCTTCCTTTGCAAGCGTCATCTCTAGAAAACTCATGAAGCATCAGAGCTCAAGAGGCAAAGGCTGTTTAACAAACTGTAAGGACAAAAACTGAGCTTTACCCGTTTATTTATTAATATTAATTAACTGTTCAGTAGTTTTGTTATTTCCTCCCTCCCTCCCTCTCTCTCTCTCTCTCTCTCTCTCTCTACGCTGTGGGCTGTCGCTTGTTGGTTTGGCCCCCATGGAAAAAGACCACCCTTTTGCTTCCTCTTCCTCTTTTCACCGCCTTCTTTCTTTCTTTCTACAAATCAATCAATTATAAACAAGATTCTCTGATCGACACTTGCTGGTGGCGCATCGTGCCGAGATCATGTTGGCCGGTGTTTACAAATTGTTATTTTTTAAAATCTTTTTTTATTTAAAGATATATTAAAATAATATTTTTTAATTCTTTAAAAATTATTTTCAACATTATCATATGAAAATGAAAAATTAATTTAAAATAATAAAATAATCTTAAAAAAATCTTGAAAACACAAAAATATTAAACTGTTGTAATAACACTAGAAGAATTTCAGATCGAGGGATAAAGATTCTATGCTCTCGTGATTAGGCTCGAGGAATATAGCACAGTTAATAACTCACGAGGTAAAACTCTTGATGACTGCTACTAATTACCATGTAGATGCATGTTCATCATTTCCTCACTGTGTTATTGTATCCTGTAAAATATTTTATAACAAATAGCATCTAATTTGATGTTGTTTTAGTTTAAATTAACGTTTTTTATTAAAAAAAAAAAACTAATTACAAGAGCATGAAAATACATCCCCATAAATAAAGGTAAAATAAATGCAATAAAATACTAATCCTGATGCACAATAAAATATTTTTATTGTTTACCATTAAATAAATAAAAACAAGATGAACAATAAGATGCTTAGGTGTGCAATCTATTATTTAATCAACGAAGGGCGTGCGCTATAAGTTTACGTGCACATGTTCCCTTCCTTCTCATGGGTTTTTTTTTAAAAATAAAAAGTTCAGTAGTTTTATGAGTTGAAAATATAGAATTTTCGGCCACAAATTCGTACATGGTATGCTGAACTTATCTCCGACTGTATATTCAATTCAATTCCATCTTCATTTTCTCCTCAATAATTGTTTTTTTAACATATCTGGTCAGAGCAATTTCTTTTTCGCTTTCTTTGGCGTCCTCCACGCTGAGAATTGTCATGTTGCTGGCTATAACTAGCCGCTGATCCTCACGCCATTAATTAATGATCCTTTACTGCGCCTGAGAAAAGGCTTCCCTTATCCTGTTTCCATGGCCGCCTCGCCCCATATCCCAGTATGTACATTGCTCGTGATCAACTCCCACTCGTACATTTGACCGGTACACGTGTATGATACGCATGATATCTCTAACGTATGGCAGTAACTCGAGAATGCCTTAACCGTTAAAACTTGTTCGAAACCCTATGAACCGCATCTTAAATCCACAAAATATAATATATATTCTCTTGATAGCAGGTGCGTGCATCCAAGAACAAAATCATTTCATAAATTTGCTAATAGCTATGTAAAATGTGACAGGACCAAGATGGAGACAGCTTTGTAATTACAGAAAAAAAACCCTTACGTCTAAGGAAAAAAGTGGACTTTAAAATACAGAAAAAGGATTACAAAACAAAAAATGTATATAGGAGAGCTCAGAAAAACTGAATTCGCATTCCCATACTGATGTGAAAACTTGCTAAAAGCAGCCATCGCTATCTCTGACGCAGGGCAAACACTCTATAAATACCATAGCTTTTTATCTTGCAATACTGCTTTGTTAGTGGGCAAACAGAAAAGTCTGTCTGTCTGTTGTGTGGCCTCGTTTAAACTAATATCAGATCAGTTATGGCCACTTACTCTGTCCATCTCCATCTTCTTTCCATGCTTCTCACTCTTTCAGGTTAGTTCTTTCTTGTTTCGACTGCCTTTTGCATGCATTGTTCTGCTTGTTTGTTTTCCAGGAAAGTGCGAGGAAAGAAAAATATATGCTTAAGTTGCTGGCTTAACTTGGTTGCCTTTTTTATTGTTGTATACTGTATATTCGAGCTTGGAAACCAAGGTCTGCGAAATTACCACCAATATTAAAATAACTGATCCCTTTTGCATTTATTTTCCTATGTCTGTGGTGAATTCAGCGGGATTTACCTGTTTTTGTGTTTCTTCTCTAGGCGGGTTCCCTTTTATGAGTTTGGAACTGGGACTTTAATCTAACTAGAGCTTGATGGGAATAATTATGAACTGTAAAGGATCCTGTTACTTGTTGAACATTCATTGTGGCATACAAAGCTAGTAAATTTTATTCTTGTTCAGTTTTAGACTGAGAAAGTTTTTTTATGTCCCTTCCGAGGTTTTTTTTTTAAAAAATATTTTGATATTTTTTTTCATGTGGGCATCATGATCATATTTTCTTCAATACATGTTTGCACGCATATTTTAATTTCGGATCCTGACTAGAAGCTAATCCCCGTATCTTCTGCATTTTTGAATTGTGTGTTGTGATGCTGGATGGTTCTGGTTCTTGTTCCTTTATTCTTTGGTTTTCCTATCATGGTTAAGTTTGTCCAACTGAAAACTCTGTTTTTCGGATTCAGGTGTCCGAGTCCTTGGTGCTGGGCTTGGAATTAACTATGGACAGATTGCCGACAACCTCCCATCTCCCTCCCGTGTTTCCGTGATGCTTCAATCCCTCGACGTCAGCAGGTTAAAACTCTATGATGCCGATCCCAAAGTCCTGCAGGCCTTTTCTAATTCAAGTGTTGAATTCATTGTTGGGATTGGGAACGAGTACCTCCAAGACATGGCTGACCCTGTCAAAGCTCAAAACTGGGTTCAACAGCATCTTCAACCCTACCTCGCTCAAACCAAAATCACTTGCATCTCTGTCGGGAACGAGGTGTTCATGAGCAATGATACTCAGTTATGGTCAAATCTCCTTCCGGCAATGAAGATGGTGCATAACACTCTTGTTAATCTTGGATTAGATAAACAAGTGATTGTCACTACTGCACATCCCTTTACCATCATAGGAAATTCATACCCTCCTTCATCCGGGACTTTCCGGCAAGATATTATCGAATACATGCATGCGATCTTGGATTTTCATTCTCAAACCAAGTCACCATTCCTTATCAACGCATATCCCTTTTTCGCATACAAGGATAACCCAGACCAAATACCTCTAGATTATGTCCTCTTCCAGCCTAACGAAGGGATGACAGATCCAAACACAAATCTGCATTATGATAATATGTTGTACGCTCAAGTAGATGCTGTGTATTCAGCAATTAAAGCAATCGGACATACAGATATTGAAGTTAAGATCTCAGAGACAGGTTGGCCATCCAAGGGGGATCCTACCGAGGTCGGATCAACACTACAAAACGCAGAGCTATATCATAGTAATCTGTTGAAGAGAATTCAGCAGAAGCAAGGCACACCAGCAAAACCATCCGTGCCGGTTGACATATATGTTTTTGCACTATTTAACGAGAATTTAAAGCCTGGTCCGACATCTGAAAGGAACTACGGGCTCTTTTATCCCGACGGCACTCCAGTTTTTAACATCAGATTGCAGGGCAATCTTCCTGGAATAATTTATTCCTCGGCATCCAATATAAAAGTAACTCATATTTTCTCTCATCATCACCATGTTTTGGTTTTAAACATAATTAACAACGAATCTAATCTCGTGTATTGCATTTCGAATGATCCTGCAGGCATTGTCCACCTTCACCTTGGTGATATCTGTTTTAGCATACTTGATCCATGCTTAGGTTACCTGAATTCCGGTGAACGAGGGATAGATAAACAACCAAAGTCTAACACCACAAATCGCATAGCCGCAGCAAGATTTTTTATAGGTGAGATACTGAGTTCATTTTAATTGAAACAGTGACCATCTCAAGTTCTGAATTCTTCAATGCAGAAATTGAATTCAACTAAAGTTGGCCTGCTCATTACCTAACCTGGTTAGGTTCAGATCAAATTGGTTGACTATCGATACTGTTTGATGTTCATGTGTATATATATATATATATATATATATATGGTTTTGCTTAGAATAGTCTGCAAATCACATGGTTGAGATTTCTGAATCATCTTATCAACTTTTTTTCCCCTCCGGATCTGTAAGGTAGAACCCATCTGATGTTGCCTACTTTGTGCATGCACCAAGTGGGGATGCTTTGACATACAGTGTCTGCTGTTTTGAAATCTAATTTTGATGTTGAAAAAAAATAAATACAAATACACACACAAACACCCAATGAGCCATCAATCCTCCTCCTCTCTAATAATGCATGTGAATCTTTCCTTGAGCAAAATTCTTGCCGCCTTCAACTAGACAAAAGTCCAAACTTGCTTCTATCAGGAAAAGAACCTGCTAGGGCCGGGCGGCTTTCGGCAGCAGTCTTTCAATATCTTCTTTATTGTTATTTTTTTCTGAATGCTCCAAAATGGATACCTCACCACTTTTGTAGACTTTGAGCTCCATCTCTAAAGACGGCTACCTCTTTGTCTACACCTTTATTATCTCTATCGTAAAGGAGAATTTATCGCATCAGCCATAGTTGTATCGTTCTCCCATGTCTATTTCAAGTGAACATCAGTAGGCTTAACATTGCTGTCTGGTGAGCTCTTTGATATTTCATGAATACCAAAGGATGGTCCGGTCCAAAGTTTTTCTAGCATCATAGCTGTAGTAGTTTCCAACACGTCTAGGCATTAAGTATTCAAGTCCAAGTTACTTTCTCCGCTCAATACTTTTATTTTGTAAAAGCTAAGAACAAACGACTCTTCAGGTTTTTTATAGCAGTTTTTATTCCTCAGCCAGCCTTGTGGCTTCCAGTGAAAGATTAACTTTAACCCTTTTGTTGAATGAAAATTATGATTCATATTCAACACGTGTAACATCAATTGATACTTGAGCATAAAGTCGGCAGGTGGCTATCAACATCACGGACAACCTGCTTTCACACAGATACTTGTTGTTGCATCAGAAATGGCCCAAACAAGGATAAGATTTACATACAGGCGATTCCACTTGGCCCTTCGATAGAGTGACTAGCTAGCTCCTACCATGATATTTGATTCTCGGTCGCTACATAATCAAATATATAATGAGCTACCTTTACAAGACCTAAAAAAGTTGCTGCATCAATCTCTCTATGGTCCCCGGGCGGAGGGGTATACAAGGCTGAAGGGGGGCTGTAGACTAGGTAAAAAAATAAATCCTAACCTCCAAATGCAGCAATTAATAGTTTGAATAAGTTATGAAAAAAGTTTTTTCAGTGATTCTCAGATTGGCTAAATATATTCCCATTAAAAAACCCGCGCTTTGACATTAGAATTCCCGTATCTTTTTTCTGAAGATTTCAATAAATAAAAAATATATTATTTAAGATATAAGATAAAATATTATTAGAAGATTAATACTATTCATTATAAGAACTTTTAGAATATATTTATTATTTTTAAATTATATCAAGGATTAATTGAAATAAATAAATTACAGTCCTATCATTTGATTAACGTGTTAATTCGTTTTATTTTGACTTTGTCCATTTTTATTACCATCACAAAGTAAACATTTTCAACAATAAAATATGTTAAAATTCTGTTTCACAATAAAATAAAAAATAAATTTTTAGCATATTTTATGATGATTTACATTGAACGACAACTTGTTGAAAATATTAATTTGGTTTCAATTATAATAAAATTCTATTCCATAAAACATGAAAGGGTTCGATTTTGATAGTGTATTTTTTTTTAATTTTATATACTTTAAACTCGGATTAAAACTTTAATATTAACTTGAAAAATTTATATATATAAATGAATGATTAATTTTAAAAAATAATTTATATATATCTAATAGTCCAGGACAAAAAAACTGCTGAGCCCGCCCTTGCTATAGTACCACTTGCTTTGTTAGATATTCTTGTTTGGCTCTTAGAGGCCACCATGTAATGTTGAAATGTTTAAGGAAAAAACAGAGACCAAGTTGTGCTAGCAGTTGGCTTGCACAAGCTGTGACATCCACAACATGTCACCTCGCCGGCCTTTTTGTGTGTTGGGGAGCTGCTACCGATTAATTATGATGTTCACAGCATGTAACTATAAGCTGCCACCAATTAATTATGATGTTCACAGCTTTTAACTATAATCAAACTTCTGGTGTTTTGTGATGTATTGCTCAACCACATGACTAATACACTGCCACAATATCTTTATGCAGGGAGAGAGAATGGCAGCAAGGGTCTTGTTCCGATCACACAAACACATGGCTAAAGCTGTTTCAGTGTCTAGCAAAGCATCTATACCAGTTTCATTGTGTACTGTTATTGAAAAAATGACATTAATCACTAACATGTCAGGATGCTGCATCCTGGATCGGTAGTTCTTCTATAGATTTAAATTATAGAAATATCGGGGGCAGTAAGGTGAATTTATGCTGGGCAGAGTTCTTCCTTCTCAAAAGAAAATAGAAAATGAGAAGCTAGGTAGAATTGTTAAACTCAATTCTTGTTCAAATGCCTAACAAGGAAGAACACGTTGAAGATTTACAAAGCTTCAGCCAGTCTTGTTTCTGCATTTTGGGTGCCACAAGTTAATTATGAATAATATCCTTGTAATCATCGTAGTTATAAAATTCAATATAATTTGATGAGTCCGCCTATTAATTAATCTGTATGATATATCAAATTGTTTTTTTCTAAATCAATGTTGTTTTTAATTAAAAATAATAATTGTATTTTAAAAAAATCAAAACCATATGTTGTATTGGTTTAAAAAGATTGAATCTGCCTTTCAAATTCTTAACACAAGATTCGGTTATATATACATTCTCTAATGGAATTTCAGCTTTAGATGAGGAGGGCTAAGAAAACTTTCTAAGAAACACAGTGAAAGAAATGCGACAAGCTTGAACTCTACTAAAATCAACAGGGTTAAAGTCATGTTTGTGTATACGTATATTTCAAAAAAAAAAATTAATTCATGGAAGCCTTGATTTTTCAAGAGCCAATAAATTTTTTTATAAATTAATTAAGTAGATTGAATTTATTTATTTTTTTTATAATGGTAGTAGCTTCCTGTAGACCTAGAGTAGCTATATCCCATATCTGTCGAAGTGGGATTTTGTGAGGTATAAAGAAACACTTGTCACGAGCCTTTTAGACAATTCATGCCCTGCCTTAGACTAAAATACAAAAAATATTAATTTTTTATGATATTTATGTTATATATGAAAAAAAAAAATTATGAAGGTTCTTACTTCTACTTTCAAATGTTCACATGGCAAAGCAACAATCTCAATGTGCTTTAAATTCATTCTTCTCTAAAGAAGCAAGCGCTCTGTGTTAACATTGATTGATATATATATATATTGAATTGATTTAATTTGGATTTATACTATATATTATTTAGTGTCATTAAGCCATATATATTTTAAGACTCTTATTTCTTTTTTTCTTTTTTTGTTTTTTTTTTGTTTTTTTTTTTTTTTGATTTACGTGGGGTGTCCGGGCCAGCTTACGCGCACCACGACTAATCCCCACAAATATGTGCTCTGTACACAAATATGTACTCTTAGTTCTTAATCCTAACACAAATATGTGCTCTGTACATTTTTTTTTTGAATTAGCAACATGCACCTTGATGGAGGGTTCATTTATCTATACGTTAGAATTCGTGTTTTTTTTTAAAATACATCAATTAGTCATTTGGTTATGAATTGTTAAAAAATAAAAAATGTAGATCCCATTATTTATTTGTGGCTGAAACTAATTTTTAGAAAGCAAGGAATTCATATTTTTTGAAATTGTTAATTGCATTGTTAACTGAACAGTGCAATTATATTTTTTTAATATATTAATTTTTTAATAAATTTTTTAAAAAACTAAATTAAAATGAATTAAATTTTCTCGCATCATAATA
>NW_011501747.1:0-7596 GCF_000495115.2 Populus euphratica
AGAACATGTCTTGCATGTTGAACAGTGACCTGTGCATTTTCCAGGAGCTGCATCACATTATCCAGGAAAAAATGTTAGTCAACGCCAAAAGCCATATTTTTCTTTTCTATCGTAAGTTTGATTCGAGAGGGAGGGAGAGGAGAAGAGAGACTCCAGGGGTGCTAGAGGGAGCAAAGTGAGCGTTCCCAAAGAAAAAAAAAAATGGAAAGGGCACACATAGCACTAACAAAAAGAATTTGTAACCTCAAATCTGAAAATTAGAGTGAGAAAAAACATACTAGACTTGTATTAGAAATAAAAGCACTTCCAAGTCCACATAATCAAGTCATTTGCAAGTATGATTTAGCATAATTTATGCAAAACTATATTGGGAATTTTATCCATTTACTGGATTGCTGAACTCAAGGCAAGAAATAGAGTTGCTAGCACCGAGTAGGAGATGTATACCTGAACCTTCCCTTTATAAGAGACGAGAGGACCACCCTTCACATCAGCCAAGGTTTTGGGTGTAACCTGCAGAAGCACAAAATATAAGAAGAAATTTTGAATCCATAAACTAAATTAAAACAGGTTCCATTCATCTTTTTGTAGCTCCATGCATTATACTTTCTTGTTTCTGATCAGATGTTCTAAGATCTTTGTAGCACTATAAATCACTTCATTTCCAGGCATTTTCATCATTAAAACCAGAACAGAGCATAACAAAAATAAAATCCAAAAGTTAAAATTTATTACGAGAACCAAAATCACGATACTCAAATTAACAACGAGAGCAATATTATCTGAGCTGGAAACAAATACATGCCTTTTACCTCGTAGGATGATAAGGAAATACAAAGGATGTAAGAACTAAAGTACCATCTGAGCACAAATTACTTATTAACATAACAAGGATTTTATTGTGAGTTGTGCACTCATTTTATAAAATTAATAAAAAATAATCGGTATCAATTAATTGTTTATTATTTACTCAATTCAATATTATTCAATCTAAATTAATATATTTTAATTATTATTAATTCTATAAAAATCAATTTTTTCTAAATTTTTAATTTAATAATAAAATTAAAAAATATAATTGGTACTTATTAAATTACCTATTATCTTTCAATTAAAACACACACTTAAATTACAAAATCAAACTCAATTCTATCAAATGACAAATAAAAAATTAATTTTCTCTAAATCTCAAACAAACCATAACATGCAAATCATGCATTAATACAATAAAATTATGTAGGAAAAAGATATCAAATACTTAAATATAAAAGCCAATAACAAATACCACAAGAAAATTTTAATAAATTAACCTAAAATATAAATGTGTTACAAAACAAAATGATGGGTTTGCACACTTGGTGTAGTAAAGGTACATAAGAAATAGAACTGAGAGAGGAAAGCTAACATTATTAATAAATGTAGTTTGATGCTGACGGGGTTGGGTGTGGAATTTGAGAAGTGGGTGGCCAAAATTGCTAATTAATTGAGAGAGATGGGTTATTGTTTTGAAAGAGAAGAAAAGAAGAAGAAATGGGAGGGAAGAGAGAGGTGCCGGGTTTTAATTTATTTAAATTTATAAATGAAAATTTTACTAGTAATTCCATCAGCATAGTTATCGTGTCAAGTTATTGATAAATTTTTTTATAAATTTTTATATTCTAATAATATTTTATTTATAAATTATAGAATGAATATTTTTTATAATTGTTTTCATTACTAATTTTTAATTTTCTAGCAGTGAAACTTCATTTTCATTACACTTTTATCTTTCACTTCATTTTCATTACACTTTTATCTCTAACTTTAAAAGGAGAAAGAGTTATCCCATTACAAGATTAGAGAGAAAATTGTTAATTGACCCAATTTTAGTGATTAAAAAATCGATCTTGTTTTCAATATATTCTTTCATTATATTAAGATGATTTTTGGGTTTCATCTTGCTTGAGAAAAGTTTTTGGATTAAGATTGGATTTTTGTTTTTCAACTATTTTCAACTAATTTAAGCCCACACATAGATTTATTGAGGCATCTAGAATATTTATTAGGTATTTTTGGATCAAAATATGGTTATTAACAATGTGTTGGTCTAGAGGTTAAGTCACCGCTATATCCCCGCAAAGATGAAAATACGAGTTTGATCTCCACGAAGAGTATTTATTGGGAGGGATAACCACGAACTCTAAAGGGGATTAGTCCAACCCTTTAAACAGGGTGCGGGGATACCCGAGTTAAGGATAATAAAAAAAAAACATATCAAAATATGATTGAAAATAAAATTATTTTGATCTCACAGTTCAGAAACAGGATTTTCTGATCATTTGAGATTGCCAGTATCTAAACCAAATGAGACACATTTTCTACCAATGTAAACAACACGTCACTGATTTAAAAATAAATAAATAAAGGTTGGGACGACCAACTTAAGCCTTCTCTCGCACTCGTAAGCATCCACTTGTGTTTGCTTATTTATTTGCCCAAGAGATGGCGCATAATACCCAACTGTTTGGTTTTTTTTTAGGTTTTTATTTTTTTTTAAATAATTTTTCTTGGGTTTCATTAAAATAACTTAAATTTTTTTGAATTTGTTTTAAAGTAGGATTGTGATTTTTTGTTTATGATATTAGCCAGGATCATTTTTTTTTGCTCTTCATGAGTTTTTTTCTTAAATTGTAATCAAAATTAATTGTAATTAAATAAATATTATTATATTTAAGAAGTTGTTCCATTAGATAATACTTAATTTAAAATTCATTTTTGTATGAGATTCTTCCCCTTCTTATTACGATGTTGGCAATCATTTCATTAATTATCCTATACTATATATAATTTGTTTTTATATTTGTGATTGTGTAAATTCCATGAAATAAAAATTGGATCATTATAGTTATTACAAATATTCTTCATTGAATTTCTTTTATTTTCTCGTCAGTGAGTTGTGCTTCTTATAAAAAAAAAAAAGAAAAAAAGAGGGAATATTACATTAATCATAAAAGAAGATTTTAAAGAAAAAATTTACATTTTTTCTCATAATTTTATTCATTTTTTCCCATTAATATGAAATAAATTCCATGAATTTCATCATTATAATGTCCAAGCAATATATCACGTATCACCATAGATCGACCAATATAATCATTACAATTAAACATATTTCATTGATGAATCTATTGATCTATATCAAAATTATTCATAACTCTATAATTTTTAGAAAAAAAATATGTTTAGAATCACCAATATAATTTTTATGTCCATCAGTAATTACGTCAATATTTTAGTAATTTTTTTTTGTAAATATTATCAAACAATTTCACATCAAATGATATAAAAAAACATTAAACAATTAAATTGAATAACACATTTTATATTATTAATTTAATTGTAACCATCAATTACAAATGTCTATATGCATTAAAAAAAGCTGAATTTACAGGTAAAGGGGGAGGAAAATCACGAAAAGATCCATAAATAAAAGGATAATAACAGGACAAGTATATCATCATCTCCTATCATTGATTCCTACTTTGTTCTTCATACTTCACCTTCATTCATCAAACAACTCCTTAACAATTGGTGACAACTACCTTAAGTCAGATTGTGAAGTTATATATATAGTCAAAATACTATAACTCGACCTCATATCTCAGGTTATAGATAACACTTGCTTTCATGCCAAACAATATTAAACAATTAAATTGAATAAAATATTTTATATTATTAATTTAATTGTAACCATCAATTACAAATGTCTATATGCATTAAAAAAAAAGCTAAATTTGCAGGTAAAAGAGGAGGAAAATCACGAAAAGGTCCATAAATAAGAGGATAATAACTGGACAAGTATATCATCATCTCCTATCATTGATTTCTACTTTGTTCTTTATACTTCACCTTCATTTCAACATTCGGAGCACCAATTCATTCATCAAACAACTCCTTAACAATTGGTGACAGCTGACTCAAGTCAGATTCTAAAGTTATATATATAGTTAAAACACTATAACTCGACCTCATATCTCAGGTTATAGACATATCATAAACCTGATTCTTATCTAATCAACTGGTTGCTCTATCCTTTAACCATAATTATAGCTTATATTACAGGTTGGTCAAAAGGTCCTCTCCATATTTGGCATGAAAGCAAGTGTTATATTATTACTACACAAGAAAAAAAAAAAAGCAAGTCAAACATGTCAATGAAAAAACATTAGTCCAAAAAATATACAACAGGTCTCAAAGTTTATTTACAATAAATTTCCCAGCTTAATTGTCCACAAACTGCTCCATCAATTTTTGTTTGCCCTCCCTTTGTATATATGTTTTCATATATAATTTTATTGAAGTAGACTTGTGTCCAAGCTATGTAGCCTACAAAATAAACCGTTAGTTAAACATTTTAAAAAATAATCAATAGGAAACAACCAATCGATATGCTTGCTAATGAAATCATGATTCGTTTTGTTTCTGTTGGAGAATCCACTTTGTAACTGCCTCCTACAACTCTTTGGTGTCAAGAACTTTAGATTTCTCTCCTAACTACTCTTAGTAATGTAGGAAGGTCTAAAATTCTTTCACACCTCAAATTCATTTGACTTGACTATTTTTTTTAGCATGGATATATAATATGAAAAACTACACATCCTAGTCCAAAAGTTCATTAAAATTAAAAAAAAATTATAATGATAAAAAAATATTATATTTTTACAAAAATATAATCTTTATAAGTTAAAACTTATCTCATTGTGTTGTAATTCTTTTAGACTCGCTTTGCAAACCCAAAGTTTGTAGCATTCTACTAATTTTTTTCTTATAATCATTTGAATAAAATAATTAGCTTCTAGTTTTGATACACACACAAACTAAAAGTATTGATTAAGACAAATTGAATTCCTTTTTTTATCACACTGATTCCTAACAAACCTTTTTTAAAAACACTAGTCTCACCTCAACAATTTTTCCTAGGAAATAAAAAGGGACTGATGACTTTCCTGCTTAAATTTTTTTTTGCTTGAAACCATTTTCCATCTTGTAAAGGGGTGTTAACATATGGTTGGTTGTAGACCTTAAACTTCTCCTATCAAGCCTTAATTATAGATATCCATTATGGATGATCTATAAGCTGGCTTAGTTGAAACAGAGGCATCTTCATCATTACCTTCATTTTCAATGTTATCTTTTACACAACTTCTATATTTGTGAACCTGGAAATCAAATAAATAACCGTAAACTATATAAAAACTTAACATTAATTAATATTATCTTTGAGGAAATATTTTCCTTACATATTTAAATTCAGCTTCCATTTCTCTAATATTTTTCCAAAATAGCCAATGGGATGTCAAATCTACAACTTATACTTGATGAGCTTGCATGTTTTTCTTTCCATTCCAAAAACAACACATAATAAATTAGCAAACTTGAAAAAAAAAACTAATGAATCTAAGAAAAAAAAACATCAAACCATCAATATCAAACCTTAAGTGGTAGAGAAATAATAAGAATGTTGGCCACTGATAAAAGAGAGAGAAAGAAATAAGAGAGAGAGGGGAAACAAGGCATTTTAAGGGAACTAAGGAAAAATTGGGGATTGTTTAGACATATATAGGTTTAAATTTTCCAATAAAAAATTATATTAAGGGGTTTATTAGTGATTTACCATATCAGCACATCACTAACAGACTCGCCAATATAAACTTTTATATCCATTAGCGAGTCCATTGATCATTTCAAGAATTTTTAAAAAATATTGAAACCCCTTGAAACTCACTAGTGATTTTCATTTATCGGTATTTCCACTTATAAATCCAAATTCATGAATTATTTCCTAAACTCTTTGTAATTCTCCAACTATTTTAGAGTCCTTCAATGAGTCTACTAGTAATCATAAATTTCACTAATAGATTTCATGTTGTCAGTCACTCCATCGATCGATTCCAATTTCATGCATTTCTTGCCAAAATTTATGTAATTCTCCGACCATTTAACATATGTCAATGAGTTCATCGGTAATTTAGCATTATTTTACTTCACTAACGGATTCACCAATGAATATTTAATTATTTATATTTTTTATTTATGTTGATAATTCTATCGGTGAAGTTAAAAAACATATTTTCTTATATATTAATTATAATTCATATCCAAGCTAATTAAACACTAACAACAACAACAACATTCATAACTTACATAACAACATATCAGTAACAACAACTTATTTATTATAACAACAACCACAACAAGAAATGCTTGATAAATACACACACACACACACAAATAATAATGCATTATAAAATAATATCAAATATCCTAATTACATAATGAAATTTTACATTTAAAATCAATTCAAATTATTTTTAATTTGAATCCTCCTCATCTTTATTTTCATCATCATCGTGTTCATAATCATTTTCTTTATTGAAGATGTTTTATTTTTTTTCATTTTTATCCACTTATATATGTCCATTGGTACTCAATATATCATTTAACCCAAACATCAACATGAACATAAGTATTCTTAGTGACATGAAAATTTAAATTTTCTTCTAACTTGGCAAATGGAGCAACTCAATAAAAATCAACTAACTCATCAAAATAAAATACATCTTATCCCCTAGTTACTTTATCATTACCTTCTTTAACAACTTAGGTACGACTCCTAGTTTGGTTTTCATTACGGATAATCAATCGACTTTATTATAATCCTTTTAAAATGAATAAGTATATGTATAATACACTTGTTGGTATTGTTTGACATATACAAAAACATAATTGATATTGATAACTCTACCTCTTTTATCAATTTTTACCAAACCACTGTAAAGATCTACTTTAATTTCTCTATCGGTATTATACCAATAACATTTGAATAAAAATATTATATTTTATGCCCTATGTTATTGCAATTAAATCATCTCTTCTAACTTTTTATAATAATAAAATTCAAACTCATTGAAAATTAAGACATTAACATCATAAACTCTATTATTATAGGTATTCATACCCTCTCCATACTCTTCAATATAAAAAAAAAATGTTCATTGATGATATATTTGCTATAATACTGATTTCTTTGAGGATCCAATAATAGTAATTTCAAACTTTCAGTATTGCCTCTCATATTATACACCTGGTTAAAGATAACATCCATTAATGGTCAATAAAAAAAGTTAGGTAAATATATTCTTATTAGATTTATAAATTATTACATATTTGTATTTAAAATCATGTGGCCAATTGTTCATCTTTTAATTGAAAATTTTAAGCTTCAGTAAGTTATGGATTTTAGAATAACAAAAATTGATGATGTTTCCTATAAGAAAGTTAATAAGAATTTAAACTAAATGAGAATACCTGAGAAAATGACTTAAGACTATAAATCATACAATTAACTTGCTAAACAAAAGGTCTCAGTTTATTAGTTAATAGAATGTGATTATATATTTGTCTAAATTCAATATTTATTAAATATCTTCTTGAAACTGTATATTTCAATAATGGTCGTCTAAAACAAGAAAATATTGATAAACTCTCGCTAGAAAACACTTCACCACCACCATCATGTCTTAGAATATTTGTCGCAACCCGATTCCCCGATCAATC
>NW_011501747.1:7664-11976 GCF_000495115.2 Populus euphratica
CATACCTATGCGAACCCAAACTTACATACAAACTTATCTATTAAATAACTCAATCAGAGTTCAATGTAGCATTAACAACAAACTAATTTCATAATATAATACAATTTTCCTAATACAAGAGTTCATATAAATTCAAAGTTTTAGAGCACTAACTAGACATAAAAGGAAGTTATAAATTTCAACAAAAGAGCAGGTTCAGAAGGTTCAGTAAAAGTGATCTACTATTAAGCTATAAGCCTGAAAAATAATGAGAGTGTGAGTTCAACAACTCAGTGAGTAGATAATATTCAATATACACACATTTACTTTGACACTCCTGCACTTGGGATAAGACATCAACTCTTTGATCGTGTCAAAGGTTCCTCAAATAGGTCATAACAAGAATATCATAACGTAAAGCTCGTTAGAAAATCAAAATGCAATGAGCATGAAGCTCCGTACTATGGGATGATCAGTCCATACAAGTTGGTGACTCCCCCGACCAACTAGGGCTCAGATACGATGTGCACATAGACTAACACTACCTTGTTAGTATGAGTATTCTAACTGACATGCCATAAGTTTATAATCATAATCAAACAGATATATTCATATCTCAAGACTCAACTCATAACATCAATTAAATAAGAAGTTATTAAATCAGATATACACATAAGTCATATTCAGAATTCATATTCAATAAATGATTAGGGTCTAACCTATAATCTTATACGTTTAAGAACCAAAATGTAATTCATGCTTTATTATAACATGGATAATAATCAATATATATATTATCAAGAAATATAATCCAACTCATATTAATAAATCAAATATTTATAATATTTCTCATGCATATGAAAAATTATCCACTCACCTAACTCAAAGTAAATAGTACTCAAAAGCTAATATAAAAAAAAATCCTACTAACGTCCTGCCGATAGAATATCAAGATTATCTGAATACAAAGGAGACATATTCAAGAATGAATAAAAAAAACATATAACCTATTTAATATACTTGTCTAAGGGTATATTCCATAACCCTATATGTTTTTAGACTAAACTAGTTATTTTCTCAAAAACTCAAAATCTAATGGTTTTTTTTAAATTTAATCCATAATAAAAAAATAATAAAAAAAGTGGTAATAATTTACTAAATAACACTTAATTATTCATCAAACCAAATCTAAAAAAGCTAATATTACAGCTAGAGACTAATCTGGAATTTATCATATTTTTAAGGGTCAAATTGAAGGACTAAACTAAAAATATCATAAATCCATAACTATACTAAAATTATAAATATGTTTAATCCTTAATTCTATTTAGAATATCTCATTATGTTACAGGTACCATTCTGGATTTTTTCCAAATTTTTAAAGTCAAATTGTAATTTTTGTCAAATTAAAGGGTTAAATTGAAAGTGTTAAAATTTTATAACCAAACAGGAATTCTGACCATAATTCATGTTTTATTCTATTCAGAATCTTGGAATATGCTCTAATGACTAATATGTGATTTTCCAAAGTTTGGGGACTAAATTGTAATTTCCACAAATCACAGGACTCAATTGAATTTTTGTTATCTTAAACCTCCAACCCAGAATTTCAACAAAAAACTCATTGTTCTTTCCTGATTTCTAACATAATTTCACCATTCAAATAAAATCATAACTCAAAATTATTATTTTTATCTGCAATCTTCCATAATCAACTAAATAATCAATTACCCATAATAATCAACCCATAATATTCAATTTAATTCATCAATCAAACCCAAAACAAAATCTTCAAAACCTTAACATTCATCAAAACCGAAATTTAAAGCTTCACATATTTATACATAATCTTACCTTTAAACTTATTTCCTCCAACTTCTTTTTATTTCCTTTCTAATTTTCTTTTTTTCTCTTCTTCTTCTTTCTCCATTCTCTCT
This sequence comes from Populus euphratica, assembly GCF_000495115.2. Taxonomy (NCBI): domain Eukaryota; kingdom Viridiplantae; phylum Streptophyta; class Magnoliopsida; order Malpighiales; family Salicaceae; genus Populus; species Populus euphratica. The sequence continues at coordinate 9,581 of NW_011501747.1, forward strand.
CATGGTTTTCTCCTTCAATTTTCAAATAATTTTTTTTAATTTCTATTTCTATTTATCATCTATTTATTCAATTACTACTATACCCCTCATTTAACCATATTTTTTTTTAAGCCTCAAAGGGCTTTATTTTATTTTCCTACTCTCTTATACAAAACATTACAATGTTGTTGATTTTTATTCTCATATAAGGCTCAAAGTAATATAAGATAAATATTGAAATTTCTTTAACTAAATAAGTATTGCATATTAAAACCTTGATATATGCTTTATTTTTAATCTTTTTCTTAAAATTAAACAAGTATCTACATGAAAATAGATATAGATTAAATGATTGAATGTTTATAAGAACACATTAGGCACTTAGGATGCATGTAAATCTCTAACATCTCAAATGAATACATCTATTTGTACTACACATACCCTCAAATTCTTTTTTCATATGCTAAATGTATAAGTAGATGCTTCATTGAGTCAAAGAATAAGAGAGGGAAGATCATTTCAAGTTTGTAAATTGTCTTAATGATGTTCATTTTTAGCTACTCAATGTGTTGGGAATGAAAGTTATTTGAGCTAACATCTCTAAAAAAATTAGAAGTCTTTGTGAGTGAATTACATATATTTTGTTGGCAATAATTCCCTATAACAATAAGTGTTTGCATAAATACATGACAGTTAGACTCTTCATTTCATACAATTTACATTTATTTAAATTCATTAATCTAGATATATTTGAGGTATATTCATCAAGAAATCATTTTAAGTCATTTACACATAAGAAATTATGCTTTTTTAAATGTAAGATATAGGTGGTTTTGGGCTCTATAACATGTACCACGTCATTAAACAGTTTCATATTCTTATGATCACAAAACAAAGTTATATCCAATTTACCTTTTATATTTTCATTTGTTTTTTCTTTCAAATTTATGATTGTGTTAAAAATATTTTTAAATACATTCTTTTTAATATGCATGATATCCAAATTTTGAAAAATATTATTAGTCTTTTAATAAGAAAGCTCTTGAAAAATTCTCTATTTTACCTAATTATGAATCACACCAAAACTAAAAAAAAATTATTTACCATATTGTAAATTAAATACAATATCTTCAAACTACGAAAATACATCATGTAATTATTCACTCGATAGTACAAGTGGTACAATATCTCTTTCAACTTTACTTTTTAAAAATTTCTTTATGTTATTGCTGTATAGATGATGACTTGACAAGGACTTGCAATGGAAATTATAAAAAGAAATCTTTACCACCATTCATTAAGGTGAAGGTCTATTTTTATACAATATGGACATGCTATTTTTTCATATGTACTCCATCTAAAAATCATTCGATGTATAGAAGAATTATTTATGGTCCACATCAAAGTTCTAAATGACAATAAGTTATTCAGCTCATCAATAAATGGTTGAAGGCAAACATCAATATTTCATCATGGTTTTTGCAACATAAAAGTGTTTTTCCAACTTTTTCTATTTTAGAAAAATATGTTTTGCCCATTCAATAAATTATCATAATGGGTCTCACTTAACCCATATTATAACATGACATTAAAAACTCTTGTAATGGCTAACAAATTACTATGATTTATGCACCCATCCTATAATGATTCATCAAAATCTTTAAAAAGTTCAAAATACCTAGCTGTATCTATATTTGATTCTTTATTTACACATGAACCTTCATCTAAATAACCATGATTTATTTTCATTTCGTCCATCATCATACTTCTATAACGACTACTATATATATCATCTACAACTTTATGTATATTTGTAAAAGTAGATGTTGAACCAACAATTCTTTATAACATGGTCTTATAAGGAACGTAGGGTTCTCTGTATGCAAACTAACACAAGTATTTATCTATCAACCTTTTTTTTAGAAAATGCATCATCAAAACATATAATTGATGGAACTTTTTAGATTTGAAAGTGTGAAATTAATAAAACACTTAACCTTTTTACAGTAATCTTTCCTATACAACCTTTAGAGTGAATCTTGATACATCTAAGAACAATCATCCATTACTTAAAAAACCTATATAGAATATTAATGAAAATATTTATTAATAATATAGCCATTAAATCAAAAATTAACTTTGGAAATTAAAAATGAATTCCCAACTAATAACCAATTATTATTTGTACTAAAATTCAAAGTTATTTTAAAATATGAACTAAATAAATCAAATTAACAACAAGAAATAGTTCCCGGACTAATTATCAATTATTTATTCAATTAAAACTTATTCAATCGAAACTCGTACTGATTAGTACTTAAAAGTGCATTTTTATCATGGTTTTATATCATCATTTTGCACTTGAAGTATCAATAACTCCTTAACCAAAGCATGTTTTATAATAATATATCTAAAAA
>NW_011501747.1:12370-13679 GCF_000495115.2 Populus euphratica
TATTATTATTCTAGCTAAGTTAGTTATTATTGTTGTTGTTGTTATTGTTATTGTTATTGTTGTTGTTATTGTTATTGTTATTGTTGTTGTATTATTGTTATTTATAATTTGTACAAATAACCTCCCTGTAGTTCGACCCCGGTCTTGTCGGGTTATTTATTACTTCGACACTCTTGCACTTGGGAGAAGACATCAATCTTTTCGTCGTGTCAAGTTTTTGGAAACTTATTCAATCGAAACTCGTACCATTTAATTGTTATCAATTCCATAAAAAAATAATTTTTTCAAAATTCTAAATATAACAATAAAATTGATCAAATGTTATTAATACCTATTAAATAACCCATCATTTATTCTAGTATAACACATATAAGTCACAAAATCAAAGTCAGTTTCATCATATTACTAACAAATTCAATTTTATTTAAATTTAAAGCAAACCCTAACACACAAATCATACTTGAATATAACAAAATTATATATGAAAAGGATGTAAAACACATGAATATACAAGCAAACTATAAATACTATATAAAAATATCAATAAATTAACCTAAAATTTAAATGGTTAGGTTTGCTTACTTCGTATAGGGAATATTTAGAAAAAAAAAAAAACCCAACCTGACAGTAATGCTAACACTACTAAGTGTTTAAGAGGTGAATTTTTTTAGGATAGGGCTAGATTTGTGGCAAAACAAGGGGAGGAGATATTGTTTTTTACAGTGAAGGAAGACGAAGAAAGAGGAATAGGGCTATTATCAGTTATAACACTTCTATATTTATTGATAAAATTTTAAATGGACACTAATGATGGAATTCTTTTCTCGGTAATTAAGTAGGAAAATAATGACATTTCATTTTATTAATGGAATCACTCACATATTTTTTTTTTATTCTAATGGAAATTCCATCATTAATTATTAACATAAAACTTTCAATTAGTAATTTCATTAGAATTTGCATATGGATATTTTTCATTGCTATTTTTATTGGAAACGATCGATGATAAAAAAATTTATCACTATTTTCATTGCTATTTGATAATTGTTTAATAGCGAATGTTGGATTTTTTTGGTTATATAAATGAGTGCATCCCTACTTATGTAATGAAGAAAAAATAGGAATAGGTATCTTCATGAAGAAATAAATTGAGCAAAGATTAATAAATTAAAATCCAGTAAAACTAATTAAATTAAAAGCGGTACATTCTTCTTCTTCTTCTTTCCTACTGCAACACACGCGCACGTAACGACACAAAAGAAAGAGAAAGAAAGGAAGGAGAGTTTAGCCACGCAGGGAGTGATAGGGA
>NW_011501747.1:15202-20883 GCF_000495115.2 Populus euphratica
GCTGAACCTTGTACTCTTAATTAATGCAATTTATTTTTCTTTTTCTTTTTCTTTTTCTTTTTATATAGCTAGAAAGCTCTAATAGTAATCAGCAACAGCTTATTATTGCCAACTTTCCACTAAACATTTCTCGTCTTAATCTTCTCTTAATGCAGCAAATATGAACAGACCAGGAGACTGGAACTGCAGGTCATGCCAACACCTCAATTTCCAGAGGCGTGACTCTTGCCAGCGTTGTGGGGACCCCAGGTCCGCAGGTGATTTTGGGGGTTTCGGTGGGCGGGGTGGCTCATCACTTGGGTTCACCGGGTCGGACGTTCGTCCCGGTGATTGGTACTGCACTGCCGGAAACTGCGGGGCCCACAATTTTGCTAGCCGTTCTAGTTGCTTCAAATGTGGAGTGTACAAGGAAATGGACTCCGCCGGGGGCTTCGATTCTGATTTTGCTCGAACTAGAGGGTTTGGTGGGAGCACTGGAGGTGGCAATCGATCTGGATGGAAATCCGGAGACTGGATTTGCACTAGGTACGTATAGCATTATCTTAATTTCCACTTGGTACGTATAGCATTATCTTTTCTCATTCCTCCCTGCACATGATCATAAATTAATTAACGGTAAATCTTGCCTTAATTAAGAAGAAGCAAGAAACATCTGCGGCTAATTCAACCTTGTTAAAGAAAGACATTATGAATCAGACGTCAAGCTTTATGTGGAACGAATCTGGATGGTTAATGTTTTATATTTGGATTCAATTCATGGGACAGGTGGGGATGCAACGAACATAACTTTGCTAGCAGAATGGAGTGCTTCAAGTGCAATGCCCCAAGAGATCTTAGCAACGGAACTTCATACTAGATACAATTTCTCCATTTCCTGGTATGAAAGACATCTATGGTTAGCTTAATTTCAAGATTAGATTAAGTGTGTTTGCTCTGCTTTCTTACAGTTAATATATGGTATGCTTTTTTACTTGCTGCAGGGACTGCACCAGCCAAGAACTAAGACAACATGATTAAAAAATATATATCACTACTTTTCATTTTCTTCTTGATTTCTTTTTGTATTAGCTGGCTAGGGTCTTGAGGCGAGAAATGGTTTAAGACTTAAACATGTCTACTGCTTTGAGCTATATATAACCCTTGGCATTTTGTCAGGCTTCCTGTAGGAAGTATATCGTTGTATTTGTGGGCTTTTGAGCTATTATATTCATTATTGTAGCCAAGGGAGCAAAAACAAAGAGAAAAATCTACTGCCAATTTCCCTTTGTTTTAGAGACTACTTTCTTTATTGTATTGTGCATGGTTTTCTTAAAAGAAGATGATTCTCCTACATATATTATTTTCTATTATTTGGAATGATTTGACCTTAAACGTTGCTGTTCTGTCTCTCCCCCCACCTGTCTGTATGTATGTATGTACTGAAGCTGGCTGGTTTCATGAAACGGTCCAAAATATGATTTGCAAACTTAGTTAGGGTGCTCTTGAAACGGAAACCAAAGTGAGATACAATAAAATATGAAAGAAAGAAAGCACTAATTCTGAACCCATCCAATCTTAACCGATTTTCTTCATAATCTTTTTATTTTATATATTTTTAATTATATATTTTTAAAATTTATTTTTTAAAAATATTATTATATTTTTTCAGTATAAAAATATTAACTTTATCATTAGAAAATTTTCACATCTATTAAATAATATCTTTTATAAATAACAACTACTACCTGCTATTATCATAATTACTACTAATCTTAACTTGTTAGACATCATCTGACACTACTAATTATTTAGATTTTTATATAAAGATGTCAGGTATATTAGATAAAAAAAAAATTAAATTATTTAAATTAAAAGGTTAATCAATTATTTAATATATTAATTTTATTTTTAAATATTTTGAATTTTACATCCCATCAAAAGTCACACAAAATAATATAAAATTAATATGTATATATATATATAAAAAAATAGTATTGTAACTTCGAACCATGAAATTGAAAAGATCAACAATTATTTTTAAGAAAAATAAATAATAAATAAGTTAGTCAAAACAAGCGTGAAGGATGTGTAAAGTAAAAATAGTCGTAGATGCCATATTCTCTCTTGCCAGCTTGCTTCAAGGGTCCAAAATTAAGGTCCCCAGCAGTTGATTTTAGATGGGTCAAAAACAGGCCCAATCGTATAGACAAACAGTCCTTAAATCTGTGGTCTCCACAAGGTAATTGAAAGGCCGTTTGGAGTACTTAATTTTGAAATCAAATTCTGCAGCCCCCGATATGCAGAGGAAGGGAGACTTTCAAATTAAACTTGGATTTTCCTGTTGTCGTCAACCCTTTTTAAATCAAATTCTGCAGCCCCCGATCTGCAGAAGAAGGGAGACTTTCAAATTAAACTTGGATTTTCCTGTTTTCGTCAACCCTAAGCGGCGCCCTCCATTGTCTTCAAATGCATACATTGTTTATTTGAATTTTTGTTTGACTATAGCCTTTGTTCTTTATACATCCATGAATCTGAAGAACTGGATGGGGATTTTTTTATTGTTTTTTTGTACATTTGAATTCAAATTTTTGAACCATTAGTTATGGAAGAAATTGCTTGATTTCATTTGTTCAGTTATCAATCCATTAGTTTTTATAAGGTACTCTCCATAAAAAAGATTGAACATTTAAAAGTCAGATGGCCATTAAAAAAACTTTAAAAGACTTGTGAAAACAATGTTCATTGTGTATTACTATAATGCTCTCTTCTTCTTCTTTTCATCTCAATATTTTATTATTGATAGCTAATTTAAGTGAACGAAGGTAGAATTAAAAGAAAGATGTAAAGTTAAAAAGAAAAAAAAAAAAAAGAGGGTATAATGGGTGGTTAGTTTTAAAATTTAGATGAAACGCTCGCTTTGGTAGTCTTATTTTTTAAGTGATAACTTTATAATCCCTTAATATTTTAAAATTTTAATTGTAGTACAAAATTTTATTTTTTTATTTTTTAGTTTTTATTTTGAAATAGAAGAGATAAAAGTGACCGAAGTCTAGTCATATAAAAAAATAACTTTAGTATATAATAACTTTATTCAATGAGGGAAGTTCAACATAAGTGTTCTATGTCCTTCCCATTGCGTGAAATGATAAATATGAGCTTATTAAGTTTTTTATCTATGTCCTTGTCATTGCCTGAAATGATAAATATGAGCTCATTAAGTATTTTATTTTATTTAGAGTTTATTTTCAAGTTTGTGTGTGATTTTTTGATTTATTTAAAACTATCAATGGATATGTTAAGATATGTAAAGTATTGTTTTTAATATTTTTTGTTAAAACGAGTTGAAATCAAGTTTTTTTATAAAAAAAAACCTTTTTAATGACCTCTTGATTGCTTAAAAGTAGACCAGCATGTGATGTTTTGCCTAAGATTTATTTGTCCATTAAAGAAAAACTACGACCTACCCACACACCAAGGATTTTTCTAGATCTAAACATGTTAGGATAGATAAGCTAAACTCATGTTGTAATAGCTCGATGAGTTTTCATTCACTGATGTGGGATATTACAATCGCATCCAAGCCTCTCTTTTTTCATTGCTATTTTTTTTTGTTTTTTCACCCTTTAAACTGTATCGTTCAATGTTGGCTTTTTATTAACTATTTTTTTTATTTTTAATAAATATGTATGATGTATTTTTAATAGAATATGATTTAATTTTAACTTAGTTTACAAATAACATTTCAATATTTTTTTTTATATTACAAGGTATTCTTTTTGTGTAACCAATTTAAAAAAAAATCTCTTTAAGTATAATTGATCACTTTCCTTTTTATTATTATTATAATTTTATTAGATGAAAACATTATTAGTTTCAAAAAATAAAGTTATTAAATACTGTCACACTCGAATATCTCAACAATTGATAAAAAAATAATTTTAATTGAAAAAGAAATATTTATCCAGCATCTTATTTTTTAGGAGAAAAGTTAAGGAGTCGTCATCTAATATTATAGTTACTAGAAATCCTAACTGATCAATAATATAGAACTGGTTATATGAAAGGAAAGATGTTATCACTTTTTAAATGTCCTGCTTGAAGCAGGCTGCATCACTAGTTTTATCTAAAATTACTAAAAATTTATTGTATTATGCTTTTCATAGTTCGTGTAGTATATTTCTGACTCTAACATTAATGAATAATCAACTACAAATATTTTTAACTTTATTATTGATAAATATTTCATAATCTAGAAATTGTGATATTCTTAACTGCTAATGAATAAATCCGTAAAATTTTATATTAAATAAAATATAAACTTTTTTTTTATTTTTTAAAAACTAAATTAGTAATTAGGCTGGATCCAGCCTACCCGTTAGTTACCTGGCTGGTCACTGTTGCGAGCTTACGTGTACAATTCACTCATGCATGCAGCAGTGACAGGGTAATTCAATGTGTATATACAGTGAGACATGAGATCCAAGTGAATTATATTTGCAAAGGCAGGGAAGAGGAGACTTACCTGGTTCGCTGGAGAAGAAGCGGGATGATGGGGTAATGGCTGACCAATGCTACTTCTTTTCCTCTGTTCTTTCTCTAATTTTTGGATCGCTAAAAAAGAACTAGTCGATGCTAGTTCCTCTCTGTTCTTTCTCTATTTCCCTACTTCTTTTCTCTTGCCTTATGTTGTTCGTTCCCTCCCTGTGTTTACCTTCTACTGGCAATGGGAACCTCTCTTGGATGCTGCTCTTGGTTGAAGATAGGATGTTGGACACTACTTTTGCTTCTCACCACGACAGCTTGCTGAGAAAAGGATCTCTACTGCTCGCAGTGGCAGCTTGTTGATAGGAGTTGTTATCATTGGTTGCTAATGGTGCAACTGAAAGTCAAGTTGCTGAAAAAAACATTTTAGCTGATGGGAAGAGGAGGTTGTCGTTGGTTCTGCCACTGCAGCTGAGGGAAGGTGTGGTTGAGGAGCACCCGTCGTCGCTGCTTCAATAAAAAAAAAGACTATTAGTGTTGTCGCCATCCGAAGAGAAGGGACTCAAGTTCTCTGCCAACCAGATGCTGCTGAAACAAGTCTCCTATTGTTGTTATGGCGCAGAGAAGAAGCTCCTGCTGGATTGGAAAAAAAAAAAAAAAAACGAAGACGTCTTCTGCAACACTGGCCGAAAGCCTATATGGTGGCTTTTGAAGGTTGAAAGGGGGTGGCGACAGAGAGCAGAAAGTGAAATATCAAGAATGCTAGAACTTAGGACTCTTGCTGGTGATCACGATTTTGAACCAAAAGATCCCCACGATTAAAGACAAAGGTACTGCTCACGATTTAAAAATCTACTGTTGTTGGAGGTGTGCATGCTGGACAGCTCATAGTATTGCATAAAGGAAGATGATGTGTTGGAGGAGAAGAAGTGGCACTGCTAATCTACTAGTGTGGTCGTCTTTGGTGCAGAGAGAGGAAATTTGTTGTTGTTGCTGCAATAATTAATCCTCTTCCCTCCTTCGAAGTTCTCGTTCTCTTCCTTCTTCATAGAGCTGTGAGGATGGTGAAGTCTAAGCTTTGTTTGGCCACGGGGAAGGAGTCCAATATTCTTTGCAGGTAGCACCTGAGAATAAAAAAAAAGGTGGCTTTGTGCTGTTAAGATGAGCATCAACCGGGGTTGCTAGGGGAGGTTTTGCTTTGTGGAGGTGCTCTGGGGGGG
>NW_011501747.1:20930-33591 GCF_000495115.2 Populus euphratica
GCGGACGGAAGCTTGTATAGGGTTGGCCGCCTCTCGTTTCTTTTGTTTCATGTTTCTTTAATTTAAGGTTTTTGATAAAAAAAAAAATGTTAATGCCTGAAATCTATATTTATAGATAAAGAATTTCACTGTATATAAAAAATAAAATTTTAATTAAATTTATTTTTTAAAATTTGAATTTGAGTAAAAATTAAATTCAAAAATGAATAATTATTATTATCTTGAAGATAAGGATATAATAACAAAAAATACATTGTGGTCTCTAGTTTATGTGTAAGTTGACAAATCATATTTTTGATTAAAATAAATCTTTAACCTTTTTATTTTACATTTTAAATTCTATAAAATTAAATTAAAAGTTAATAAGTCAAAATTAGATTACAATCGAGTCTATAATATGTTTTTCAATATCATATATTTATATTCATATCCACTTCTTCACTTTTTAATTTAATTTCTAGTTAAATATCATTTAAGTTATACTCGGTTTTTGGTAATATTTTTTTTTATAAGCATTGTATAATATATATTTTTTCTTTAATTTAATTTAATCACTTTAAAGTGTATTCATGATTTATGTTACAAGATTAAATGTCTAGACTAATATTTATTTATTAATTTATTTTAGTTTAGTTTTTAATTATTATTGATGTTTTTTTCTTTGTATTTACAAAAGATTCTCTAATTATTTAATTAAATACATGCAAAAGTTTTTAAATTTATGATTAGGATTTTCTTAAAAATATATATATATTGGAAATGCTTGTATGATTTTTCTTTCTTTTTTTCGCTGAAAAGAACTATTCTACTAATTACGAAGCAAAAGTTAAATAGTTCTATATATATCACAAAACCAAGTATAATCATTATCAACTAAAATTATTTGTAACAATAAAAAAGAAGTCATTATTGTCATCTCTAATGACCGAAATTTTTTATTTACGAAAATTTCACCAAGAGACAAACAGAAAATAACCACAATGTTATATATAACTACACTATGTACCATTCATTAAATAAATAAAAAATAAAAATTACACAGCAACAAGTATTTATATTTCGTGATTCAAGATAATATTATAATAAAACACGACTGTTTAAATTCCATTTCTTTAATTTCTAAGCATTGTTGAAATTTGTAGTTACAAATAATATCTGAAAATTCTTTCTTTAGCAAAAACAGAAATATAAAACAGTACAGATACAAACTAGGTTATTCCCCGGCTGTTGGTTTGACTATTTTTTTAATATAAAAAATATTAAAAAACAAAAAAATAAGCTCAAATAATCAAAAGAAAAGGAATCTCGAACACTTATATCCAAAGGCAATCGGAACATCTACTAAAAATGTGCTTGGATTTTAAAAAGAAAAATAAAGATGATTATTTAAAAAAAAAATACTAAAATAATAGCATATAAAATATATTATATGAATCTAAATTAATTAGTCAAACATGTAATACACAAATCATAAAATTATATTAATTTTATAAAAATAAATTAATATAAATTAATTCTCTAAAAAAAAATCAAAATATATTATGAAGATTAATTTAAAAAAAATATTTTAAAAAATTCAAAAAAATTATTTTAAAAAAAATATTAAAATAATAATTTATTGTATCGACGGAAGTTTCGTCACTTAAATTTTTAAATTTATAACTCAATTATAAACTTAATTAGATTTAATATTTTTATTTTTTAAATTATTTTTTATTTAATTATATAATAAAAAAATAACGTCAAATTTACCAAAAAAAAAAAACTTGAAGAAAAAAAAAGAGTCTACCGCAAAAAAGAAAAAGAATGAACGACAGCTAGATTCGAACCTCAGCAAGCAAACTCTAGAAAATTCGACAACTTCCTCTTAGCCTCTCAGACACACGTGCAGTAACCACGCTATAGCACATTTTATTATTAAGTTAATTCATTGATTTTTGGAGAGCAAACAACACAGAGCTCGAACCCCTGCCCTTCACCTATCAGTTAAATCCCTTTTAAAAAGATAAATTTAATAAATAAAAATACTTGTGATAACTTAGATTATTTTTAAAATTCATAAAAAAAAATTATAGTAAGAAAATAAGAAAATAATATAACATAATTTTCAATTAAATAAATACAGAATGATGAAATTAAAAAAATATATAAAATTAAAAAACCCTAAGCAAACTCATGCAAATTTTATAAATCTAAGTTAATTTTTTAAATTTACAATGTGAAATTATAAAACTGGATTTAATTAAAAAATTTAATTCTCAATCAATTTAATATTAAATTAAAAAATTAGAAAAAAATATTAATTTAAAAACTTTCCAAAGTAAAAAGAAACAAAAAAAACAAAAGAATGAAGGTCAAATTTAATAGGAAAAAAATGAAGGAAAACAAAATCATAAAAAAAATAAATTTTAAAAATTATCTTAAATGAAACAAATAATAATCAAAATAATGATGACTAAATTTGACAAATAAAAAAAATTAAAGGAGGATAAAATTAAAAAAAAACTAATTTAATAAATTATTGACCAAAAGAAATAGTAATTACAAGAACACGAGCCAAAGCAAAAAAAAATAAAGAGTTGCTTTGAAAATTAAGAAAGAAAGGTGTGAAAATCGAGGAAAAGAGAGAGAATAAAACAAATGTAGTCAACATTACATTCTAGTGGCTATTGTTTGGTAGTTGAACCTTTATTCACATTGCTGCTCAAAAAGCATGAACACATCTCCTGACACAATCAAAATATTAATGTTGTTTTTAACTACAGAAGTGTCAAAGTAATAAATAATCCAGCAAGATCAGGGTTGAACCACAAAGAAATTAATTGTATAAATTATAGATAATAATAATACAACAACAAGAATAACAACAATAACAATAATAATAATAAAAGAAGAAGAAGTTAATGAGAACTTTGAGATTGAAAATTAGCGTAACGATTAAACAATGATAACAATAAATGTCAAGGTTAAAGGATCCACTAATGGTATGTCAAACAAATATAGTATAAACTCTTATTATTCAATTGGAAACCATACACAAAGGAGGTTCCAATCAAATTATAAATTGTTAACATAATTACATTAATTATCTTATTCGATTAATGTTAATACTTATAAATCTCATCAGGAATTCATGATTATAACTTTTATTAGCAACAAATAAATTCTTTTCATAGCTCAGGTGTTGGTTACATTAAAAAAATAAAAGGAGGGAAAACAAAAGCATGATCTTGATCTGCAGACCAAGATGCCTAAATGCATGGTAAATGCCTCCTTTTATAAGCCAAAATTAAAAATTATTGATTTGATAACTCTTGACTTAAAACAATCCTTATCTTTTCTTATCTGCCCAAAACGTTATTGATAACATCAGAACTAGAACCATTTGAAATATGAAAGTTGTAGGAAATTATCTCAGCTTTTCAGGAAAAAAAATGGATGTCATTTGGACTTTTAGAACTTCAGATATGGGTCAAATATTGAACAATGCTTGGGCTGTAGGATAGATTCGGATTTCTTTGTTATTGCTACAATTTGGACTTGAAAATAATCTTTTTAAATCTTGGGCTTCATATAAAAGTTGTAGACCTATGTCTTACCTTTCTATTCATATAAAGTAGATCTAAAGTCGAGATCTACAACTCCAGATATGATCCAATTACCAGACAGTGTTCTAATTTGAACTACACTAAAATCTTTTTTCTAAGTTTGGCTATCTCTTTGTCCTTTCAATTTTAGTTCTTAAACTCATCAATCAATCCTTTTATTTATGTGATAGGTCTGCATTTAAAATGAACATTTACTACAAATTAACGATATCTTATATTATTAGATATGCTATTATAAAACATACTTTAGTTAAGGAGTTATTAATACTTCAAGTGCAAAATGATGATATAAAACCTTGATAAAAATACGCTTTTAAGTATTAATCACCTCCTCACACATTAGGTGTACGGAAAATAGTTTTTATAGAATAATATTCTATATTTACTAAAATATCAAATTTTCTCTCCATCAACTTGATTATAATAAAAAAAAAATCAAAATCAAAATACAAAAAACCTTTAGACACTAGTTAAAGGAATTTTGTTTTTAAGGTAATTTGATTGTTTTATTGTGTTTTGAAAAAGTAATAAAAAAAGCCCGAGTTAACTTTTTGTCAACATAAAAAATAATGTTTATATGATAAAGAAGAAAGAAAAATCTAAAAATTTAGTAATAAAAAAAGGTTTCACATTTTGTCATAGCAGAGACTTGAAAAGCAAATAGAAAAAAAAACACAATTTATCAAGCATTTAATGCTTACTCTCATGCAACTTATTTTATTAAATTAAAAAATAAATGTGTAAAATTCAAAAAAAAAAAATGAGTTAACTTTTGTTACTTTCAAAACCATAGAAACATCCATAAAAAGTGAAAGAAAAAATAACAAAATGTTAGGGAAAAAAGAAGTTAAAAAAAAAAAAACAAAGCAAGCTTGAGTGAATCATGCAAACTCAAATTAATCTCTCAAACCTATAATTTGTTAAATTATAGACTTGAGTTAAAATATAAAGCTCAACATCTTCCAAATTTAAATTTTGAGGTGAAATCAATAAATTTAATTTAATTTAAATATTTTTTTTTAAAAGATAAATTTAACAAAGATGAAAAAAACCTAAGGAAACCTTTGTTAATTTATAAAGAAAGATAAATCTCATAGATAACAAATAAAAAAAATATTGAAGGATGAAATCACAAGAAAAAAATTAAAAAATTAAAAATTAAAAACAAGTATGAGTGAATCTTATAAACCTAAGTTAAAATCAATCCTATAATCCATTAAATTTATGTAATAAGCTCAACCCAAAAACACAACACCTAAAATTAAAATCTTGGAGTATGGAATCGATTAATTTAATTTAACTTAAAAACAAAAATCCTTTAGAAGAACTAAATTTAACAAAGACAAAAAAAAAACAAAAAAATCAAAGTAACTCGTGTTATTTTTAAAACAACTAAAAATCCTACAAAAAGTGAATAAAAAATAACAAAATAATGGAGAATAAAAAAATATTTTAAAAAAAATGTAATCCAAAAAATCCATGTAACTTAATAATTCAAGTTAATTTCTAAAACTCACAACTCATTTAGTTTTAGATTCAAACTCAACTAATAAACTAAACAATCAACCAATTAAATGTTTAAAGATTACACAACAATAAAAGAATCACTTTAAAAATCTTTTAAGGTTAAAAAACAACAAGAAAACAAAAGATATTAGATTTGATAGGAAAAAAGTCCTTAACAATGATGAAAATATAGAAATAAAAAATAATTGCACAAACCATCTAAAATAAAACAAATAAAAAAACAAGAACCAAATATGCCAAATAAAAAAAATATTAGGAATAAATTAAAAACAATCTTTAATTTTATAAATTATTTTAAATATAAAAAATTATATTAAAGAGAATATAAATAAATTCTTAAGGATAACAAACTTTAAGGGCTGACTTGGATTTTATTTTAACCAACAAAAATCAAGCAGAAGAGAGAAGAGAGAAAAAAAAAAAACCACACACACCAAACCAGCCACTATTACAGCTGGCTTGTTCACTCTCAGTTTCATTTCCACCTGTCATAAAATTTATTGGATGACTCAGCAGCCGCAGGACTAGTAACCTGCCTGACACACACGCACAAAGAGACACAGCAGCAGAAGACGACTGCATCACACATCACACATCACACCACACACAATCTGTGTTTCTTTTCCGAAAATATTTAAGAATAGATTGGAATCGGGTTTTGCTCGGTTTTGGACTCTTCATTCACTACCATTACTTTACTCTCCTCCCCTTTATTCAAACCTTTCATCTTTCAATGTCCTCTTGTAAGTCCCTCCTCCCCGTCTCTTCCTGTATTTACATAGAAAATTATGATTTTTTTCCTTTATAAATATGAATACTTTTGAAGTTATTGTAATGCGTGTTTTGCTGAGATTGCTTTTCGTTATGGGGCGGTTTAGTTATTCAGTGCTTGTTGTTATGAGTTGTTATCCCTCTATACTTTGATATTCTCATGGGCTAACATTTTTATTGTGAGGTGTTGGGATTAATACAAGTTTGAACCTTTTTCTTGTTTTCAAGTTCTTTCATGATAAAATCGGAACGAAACCTCGAAAAGTTTGATGATTTGTGTGATTCTTTCTTGTGTAGGCATCCACCTCGAAATATTAATTTCATTTTAACGAATATTGGTACATTTGAATGTTATTTTGATTATTTCATATTGCAGACGGTGATTTAACTTGTAGATAGAGTTATTTCTACTTTATCACTTAATTGGTATCGATTTAAGTGCACTCCCGCTCTTTCTAGTGCCAAATTTCAAGCATGCCGCAAATGGGAGAAACACATGAACATCTTTAAAGCTTCGGGCTTAGTATCCCAAGGGAAGGATAAACAACATGAAAAATGCGCTGTATCTGATTCTGTAAACATATTTTTTTCTTATAGTGACTCTATAATGGATCGTATATGTTTGTGTGCCATATTGTCAAACAAGAATGAAAGTAAATTTTTATCTCATTTGTTGCCTCAGTAAAGGATGGATAAGAATTAAATGATTGTGGGCCTAGCATAGAATTCATACTTACGATGGTGACATGATTTTGTTCTTTTGATGTTATTCTGAGGTGTGCTGGAAAAATATTTTGACCTTCTTTTGTCACTTTTGATTTGCACAGGTAGCTTAGGAGCTTCAAATATGAAGCTCTCAAAGCTGGATTTTGGTAGAGCAACAGTTGGTAATCTACAGAAACAAAGTGGTTTAAGAGCGTGGAAGGGTAGGGGACGACTGCAACATGCAGGTGTGGCTATCTCACATAAATCAAGAGAAGCATTCAGCTGTCGTGGTTCAGCTTTGGAAACTGAGTGTGAGTGTTTTTATTGCGATATCTGTCAAAGATACACTCTTGTTTAGGTTAATAGGCTTTCAAGTTTTAGTGATAAAAGTTCGATAAGCTTTCAAGTATTAGTGATAAAAGTTCTTTTGAAAATCCCCCCCAAAAAAATATTTTTTGGGGAAAAAGAACATGCAAGAACAATTTTTTTTTCATGTCATCCATATTTTTCTACAGTATTTGTGCAAAGTTTGCTCAATTTCTTAGAAAACAGTTTTCTATGCCAAAATTCACTCAAGCTGACCATATAATTTATAAGATGGTTGGTGAAATGTCTTCCATGAAAATTTTCAAGCTACACTCGATATTCTGAGCCAGAGCATAGGATTATATATTTTGTTCTTGAGAAATGATATAACTTGCCTTCATTCCCTAGAGTAAGTTTAATCAAATTTGGAATGCCCTGGTACATCCTCTTGAGCATGTTATTTTAGTATTGTTGAGTTACTCTTTCCAGTCTATAGAAATCCTGATTTCTTGAGCAATTGAAAGTATAACAATTGAAAACAGTTAGAATTCTCTTTTATTTTTTTGATGATTGATTGAAAATGTTATATTTTTCAGCCACTCATTATATTCCGGGTTTTTTTATTTTATTTTTTGGTAGTGACTACTAAAGAGATCAAATCATTAGGTTTGACAAGCCAACTTATTCCAAATTCATCTGAGGTGAGGACCTCATCTTGGTGTTTCATGAAATCTAGATACTGTATCTTTTTCTGTTGTTAAGTTGAATATTTGTTGTTTATAACATATATTCATTGGTTTGTAGGTGATACTCAACAAC
The DNA here is from genome assembly GCF_000495115.2 of Populus euphratica. Taxonomy (NCBI): domain Eukaryota; kingdom Viridiplantae; phylum Streptophyta; class Magnoliopsida; order Malpighiales; family Salicaceae; genus Populus; species Populus euphratica. The sequence continues at coordinate 28,667 of NW_011501747.1, forward strand.
AATAGGTTGTTTGTATTTCTTTCAATGTGTTTGTTCTGAGCTTAGTGTGCTTGGTTTGTCATTTCTTTTCTTTTCGAACGGATGTGGTAACTCAATTTTGTGCCTCAAATGAAAAAAGAAAGAAAGGCTATGCAGAAAGCAATTGTACAATATCTTACTGATACAAATAGCATTTGATGTAATGATGTCATATCACTCCTGTATGGAAAGTGATAGCACCACAGATCAATTATCAGTTTATTAGCTTGTTTTATACAATTATCGCTTTTATGTAGATTTTCCCAATAATTTTTCTTTTCTTTTCCTTTCTATCAAGTATTATAAATTGGACACATGGTCTCACCAGGTAGATGGTTAATTATTATTAAGAGCAGGCTGGTCACTTCAGATTCAATTTGAGTGGTGAAGACATTCCTTTGTCAGGATCAACGACTTTTTTTTTTTTTTTATACTGATTCTATTTTATCAGTTGTCAGCTATATGTAGCATTAACCTCTTGTCAGCTTTCTTCATGCCTGTTTGAATTTTAAATGCACATATCCAGTTGGACATGAGCTTTTGTTTCAAAGAAGGTTGCTTGACTTTCTGGTTCTGAAGGTGTCTTTCAAGATGAGTCCTTGTCTTCATTTTTATTTACTTGGTGGAAAATGTTCTTCATAGGATATCATAGAGGGGTGGAGAGAGTTTTGGTAAAAGGTTTGCTAATGGCATGGAAGGGTGTTGAGGTGTCTGACCTGCAATTTGCAGATGACACTTCCATTTTCTGTCTAATGATAGACTGGATGTAGGCAATGTGTTTTATTTTCTCAAGAGTGTTTGAGTCACAGGTGTCTTGAACACAGATTAATATGTCCTAGGCATCTGAGCCGAGGATAAATATGCCTTAGAGAGTAAGGGTTTGTCATTTGGTTGTGTGAGAAGATGCTGAATTTTGTTTCCTTTCCTTTCCTGTGTTTGGAAGTTTCTGTTTTATTGAAACACATATTGGTTAAATTTCATCTGCAGATTGAATCTTTGGTCACTGAAATATGCAATACAACTTCAATAGCCGAGTTTGAATTGAAAGTAAGCAGGTTATGAACTACTCTATATCCATTTTTCACCACTTGAAAGTAATTTGGATTTCTTTTGCCCTATTCTGTAGCTAAAGAGGATAAAAACTTCGTATCTATTTTAAAATCTGATGGCGTTTCCTTCTACCTCTTCTTCCCCTTTCTCACTGATTGTTAGCTTGGTGGGTTTCGGCTTTATGTGATGAGGTATTTAACTGAGAAAAATGAACCTACACCTCAACCCCTGTCCCCTCCTCCTCTTGCTGTCACTGTGAAAACTACCACTGATGCATCTGATCTCAATGGGTCAGCTTCTACATCTTTAGCCATCTCCAAACAAGAGCCTTCTTTTGGGGGGATTGTATCATTTCTTGATAGAGCTGCTGATGAAGGCTTAATGATACTGCAGTCTCCAAGGGTGAGGACCTAAATTGAAATGCTTCAAAACTTCTTTAAGCAAATGTACTTAAGTCATAAATGGTGCAGGTGGGGTTTTTCCGGAGATCTCGAACTATAAAGGGAAAACGTGCTCCCCCATCATGTAAAGAGGTACCAGTTCATGAGGTTTTGTTGTAAATATCCTATTATGTACAGTCAAGGATAGAGAATAGTAAAATGGCTGATAGCATTTATATATGTGAACATGGTTGGATTGGAATCATGAAGATGATCCCTTTTCTTGCTTCTGTGTTTTCATAGCATTTAGAATAAGCATATTATTTGTTTATAATATAATTATCCTTGGTATAAAACAAACAACAAATGATTCAATTTCTTTAACACTTATTGAATAAATTGCTAATTATTTATTGTTTGTAGCACTGTAGTAAATTGATCTTAAAAATGATTGGTAATCCTCAGTAAATGTCCTGTTTCCTTGGAGTTAATTAGCAGAGGATTGAAAGGTGAGCAGAATTAAACCAGCTTCATTTCAAATTTGTTTTTCCTTGTATCACGCTATAATATACAGGTTCTAGAATTGTAGTGGTCATTATCTCTTCTATTGCACCTTGCAAATTTTCAGGGGAAAAAAAAAAGAAAAGGAAGAAGGAAAACAACTAATGGCTTAAAGTGTTATTTGTGCTTATCAAAATCCCTACATTACCCTTTCTTTTAGCTCTTGAATATCAACTTTTCTCTCTGTTTCTCTTCGCATGTCGTAATTTCTTATTGGCAACTGAATATTAGAGAGAGAGAGAGAGAGAGATTTTTAACAGCAAGAGTTTAACTACATGCAACAGTAACTCTCTGGAAAACGTAAAACACTTTTCTGTTTAAGGGTGTCTTCGGGAGTGGTGTTTTAGGGTTTAAAATCTTTTGCCTTGGTTATGGGTCAGTATCTTTCTGTTGGTGTGCTTTCAAAGTCAACTCTACACCGCCCATTCCTTTTCTATAACCTTTCTACTTGCAGTGCGCAATGAATACTAATAATTTTCCTCTGCTGAAACAGAAGCAAATAGTAAAGGAGGGTCAAGTGCTATGCTTCATCGAACAGCTTGGTGGTGAACTCCCAATTGAGGTTTGGTTCTTAAATTGATTTGAATATTTCATTTGCTAGTGCAGGCTGAATGTGAAAGGCAAAGGGTGCATCCCCCGCTACCCCATGCTTATTTTTCTTGCTATGTTAATTTTTATGCTACTTGCATCAGTATCAATCTTTCTTATCAATTTTAATTTGAAAATACTGATTTACATTGTCGAGAAAAAGAACAAAATATGAAAGTTATTATGAGTTTTTAATTTTGAACGGGCACTGTAATCTAAATTATAATGCCAAAGATCCAGGGGGCTTTTAAGTTCATCATTTTTTATGTAAGAAATTGTGTTCATCTCAAGTACACGGGTTCTTTTTGTGTTGTGGAAATATGACCAATCATATAATTAAATGTATATATTTTTCAAATAGAACATACTAAATTCATCCCAAGTGCTACAGCGTTGTTATTTAATGCTAGTTTTGACAATATATCAATAAAAGTGGCAGTGGGATGATGGCAGTGGGCTCACCCTCCAAGCTTTTAAACTCAGTTTGGTGCTTTAGATTGTATACTATATATTATTCTCAATGATGATTGCCAGTTCACAAAATAAGCTGGCCAGTTCTTGTGAACTGTGACCAGGTCACATTGCTTGAGGTTGAACCTTAATTCAAGTGACTTTTGACCTCTGGCGAGTTCTGTAGGGAACTTAAGCCATGACTGTTTCCTGGTAGTTCACCTGACCGGGCTGTTTTTTTTTCCCCCTTATTGTCCTTTATTTTGTTCTCTGTCTTTTTTTTTCCCTTTTCAGACTGATATATCTGGAGAAGTCATCAGAATACTGCGAGAGGATGGTGGTAAGTTCTCCTTCCATAAATGTTTTTCAACACCGGCGTTTTTGCCAAGTTTCTTTCGTCATTTGTATTTTATACTCACTCACAAACAGAAAAGGAAAAAAAAGGTTGTACTCATTCAATCTGTTTAACTTGACAGAACCTGTTGGATATGGTGATGCATTGATTGCAATTCTCCCATCATTTCCTGGGATAAAGAAGCTTCAGTAGATGAGTTGGTTCATCTTTGTTCACCGCCTTCCCTACATTATTCGAGCGGTAATGACATGTAAACAATACATTTTGTGCTAAATCATCCTCAGCGGGCCATTACAAATTACTGAAATTTTGACATTGCTCGAGAGAAGTAATCGAACACAGGGCTCTGTGGAACTAATGACAAAATGTCAGCTTTTTGGACTCTTGGTTGTATAAAAAAGTGGTGGTTTCTCTTGGACAAAGGTAGTCTTTAAGTTTTTCCGTCGATGTCAAAATACCCTTAGCAACAACCGCCCGTTTATGGATAGCTTCAAAGTTTTTCTGATGCGAACCCGTGGATCGTATCATTTTTCTTTGATGTAAATTGCTTTGTCGCGTTTCGGCATGGTGGGATTCTCATCTTTAAGGTGTTGACTGGATGAAATAGCTTTCGTAGCTGTTTGCTATCACGTAAGCTTGGATTTAGTTCGATCGCAAGTCCAGGTATTATGACAAAACACGGAAGGCAAAATCTTTTTTATTTCTTTTTTAATTTTTGTAAATGTCAGTTTTAACAAGGTAAATATATTATTTAATATTAAATTTATATTATTTTATTTGAAAAAGTTATTGAGGTATGCACTACAAACATCAAAACTTTGAAGATGGCATGTGCGGTGCCTTCCAATGAAGAAAAATATGTTGCCAACGTCTCATTTGATTTTTCATCGTGTTCTCTTCATTTTGATGATGAGTGTAAACTGGTGGGCTTTTAATTTTTTCCCATTTGATTTCTGTCCTTATTTTGTAAGTTTTTCAGATTCAATTATTTTGGTTTTGGTTTTTTTTTTAATTTAATTATTCAATTCTAATATTTCATGTATAATATTTTAAATTTGATTAATTTTCTTTTGATTTTTAAATTTCTTTCCTGGTTTTTTTGTCAAAAATTTTATGGTTTTCATTTTTGTCCTTTAGATAAAGTTAATAGTTTTATTTGTTTCAATAATAATAACAACAATAATAATATTAATAATAATAATAATGATAATACTACTACAACATGGCACGAGGAATTAATAAAGATACATACAAGTTGAATTGAACATTCATGTTAATAAATAAAAAACCTTGAATGGTATAACTTAATTGGTCAAATTTTAAATTTGATCTCTAAAAGTCATCAGTTCAAGTTTTACAAATTTTAGAGCTACTAGAGGCTTATATAATTGTTAACTTCAGTACTCATAAGATTAGTCGAGATATGCACAAGTTAATCCAAATATCTCCATTAATAAATAATAATAATAATACATAGTACCAGTTACAATAGTGATAATATTAATAATTGTGGTGATAATAGT
>NW_011501754.1:0-11097 GCF_000495115.2 Populus euphratica
ACTTACATATTAGTTTTATAAATCTCTTATACCTCATCTTATGAGAACTATTGGTTCTTTTCATAAAAAAAAAACATAATATGTATCATTATCTACGATTCTAATAAATATTCAGTATTTAAGAGAACATCAACCAATAATATTTTAGAAACAATGTTTTGATGCAATAAGAATTCTATAATTATAATAACTTTATAATTTTCTTTACAGGGTATTTTTATCTTAGGAATTTTATCTTTAATCTAGATTCATAAATCAAACATTAAATTCATTAATCTAATATTATATGAAAATTAAAGATAAATTAAGTTTTTATTAATAATAAACATGTATTTACATGAATATAATAAGTTTCCATGTAACCAATCGATTGACTACACGGTATAGTAAACTAACAACATCAAAAAATATGGTAGACGACATGTTGTTTATCCTATTTTTTTTTTTTAAAAAAAAAAGAAGGAACGCGCAAGCCTTTTCTAGGTAGGCCAGGCATTTTGACTTATCTTAGTTTTTTTTTAAATACTAATTTTTTATATGTATTTTTTAAAAAAGTTTTTGACATATATGTTTTTGTAACGACATGAAATTTCCATGTCACATTCATATTTTTAATTGTTATGTCCAAATATAATGGAGTAAATTTATTTTTTTAGCAATCTAACTAACAAATACATCTCATTATTGATTCTTTGGTTTACCAAATTTACAGCAAAATCTCTTCTATAACTTATATATTTTCTCATTTCTTTTCTTATCCTTTTGGGCAACATAATATCAAATAAGTCCATTACATACACGTAATAGCCTTCGACCACCAATCAATTCAATTTTTTCTTTATTTGATTCTTTCACATCGATTTTTGTAATTCATCTTATATTTTTCTATTTTTCATTTACTTAAAACATACATGTGATGGATAGATATATACATACAACAAAAGAAATGCAATAACAAATGCTAGAAATACAATCATACTATCTAGTACATTTCAAGGTGAAGTTATTACCACAATTTTAAGTATTCACAGTACATAAAAATAAATACCTATCAAAATTATAAATAATGAAATGACACAATCAGTATTGGCCTATTTTGTGATATAGACCTGCAAAATATATAGCATTATAAGAGTTATTAGTTGTCAAGAAGACTTATGCTCATGATTTTTTTATGAGGGAAATGAATCGTTATGCCTATTAGTACTTTTGAAAATCTTACTCAAAACATTCAACTCAAGCTCTATAATATCTCAACTTATATGGCAATACTCATGCTCATCATTGCAACTAAAATAACATTGCAAATTTAACATTTATCCATATACATGGTTTTTTCATGAGGAAGAACAATATGCTTATCCAGAATTCTTTTAGCATCGATTACATCATATACATATTGAATTACGCATTAGCTGTTATGACATCTAAGTTCATGCTTGTCATTTTTGACATTGCATTTATGATGAAATATGTAATACATTCAAATCTAAGGTTGTCCATATATCACTATGTAGCAACATATTTTCTTAATTTTTAATTCCTCAATCAATAATTAATATTTATTTTCTTAGTTATTGATTTTTTTAGGTACTATCCTTGAAGTACCCACACATTTTAATCTTATATCTACTCATCACCAGCATTACTTAACATAATTTATTTGTAACATTATAATATTTTATATTTTCTAGGTATCACAACTATTTGTTACATTATCACACTATTAACATTTACTTTGACTTAATACTACATCATATAATATTATGTCTTAAGTTGCTAATCAACCTCTCTATCATATACATTTTTAAGCATGGATTAATGGTCTTACACAATGGTTTCCATTATACAATCGAGAATAGTTTCTATTATTTGGAAACAACAACACCATGGTTTCTACTAATTGAAAACAACAACACAATGGTCTACATTCAAAACAAAGACAATCATAGAAATTCCCTTTTTATTAAGGACAATTAGGAAATATCTTTCATTGTCCATGATTTAATTTAAAGGGCTTGTCAACTTGAATAGAAGCATAAGGAATGGAGAATCTACATTATCTTATAATTAACTAAATCATGTTTTACTTCCTTAGTCATCATTCTTTTGGGCAAGGAAACATCAAAAGTTGTCATATTTATAGATAATTAATCATTAACTATCAATTTATATTTTATCCTTGGTCTTTTATACTATGATCATTATGTATCTTTCCTTTCTTATCCTTAGTCCCTAACATTGCAGCCACTAAGTATCATTCTTATCTCATCCTTAGTCACCGATACTATAGCCACTAAGTATAATCTGATCATCTTCTCATGGATACTAATAATTCTTGCAAACTTATTTGATTGTCAACAAATTCAGCTATTAATATTTTCCTATACCAAGCTATCTTTAATATTTTACACCACATCTTCATACAACCTTATACCATATTATTTTATTTGAGCTATATTTAACAAATAATTGATGACATATACTATGGTCTAGGAATCCTTGTATATATAAGATTTTTCCATGCATGACTATTCATTCCTAACTATGATCAATTTTGTACATGGTTTTCTAAACATTGATTTTGATTGTAAATAACACATCATATTTTTCATCTCAACATATTAGTAAATGCTTTCAAATGAGATGGTCCACAAAACTCCTTCCCGATAATCTTAGTATAGACCCCATTAACTGGATTTAAACCTCATCCTTTACTCCCAGCTATCCAACATGGATATCATTAATGAAAGCTAATCTTTAATGCTTATTCCTAGCTAGCTAACATGGATGCCATTAGTCAACGTGAATCTTATCATTCATTCTTGGCTTTCTAACATGAATACCATTAACCAAAGTTAACCTCATCATTTAATCTCGGCTATCCAACATGGATACCATTAGCCGAAACTAATCATATTATTTAATCTTGGTTATCCAATATGGATACCATTGGCCAAAGCTAATCTCATCAATTAATCTTGATTATCCAATATAGATATCATTGTTGAAGCTAATCACATCATTATTCATTGCTTTTCCACGAGTAATTTTAATCGATTGAAATAAAGTAGCAATATTATGTATAGATACTTCACGGATTTAATAATAATTAATTAAAGTTGGAAACCAACTACTTGCCCCTCTTGTAGTATGTCCTCACCTGGTCGAAGATTCAATCCCGATCGCCCCTCTTAACACACAAAATGACTATTACTCAGTATATTTTTATTTAAGTAATGTCAAAGATCATTTCCACACATACACCAGAACATACGTACATTCATTCAAACTTCTCCCATGTTTGTATAACTATACAATAATAATATAAGACATCTCTAATTTTAATGAAGGTCATTTACAGAAATTACATCATTACAACACTAAAATTATCAATAAATTTGAGTCATTTTGACATTAAAAATCATTAGTGAAAGTTAAGTAATGTTGACATTGAAAATCATTAATGAAAAACTAAGTGATGCTGCTACTGAAAATCATCAACGAAAACTAAGTCATTCTAACACTAAAAATCATCAATAAAAAAACTAAATCATTTTGACACTAAAAATCATTAATAAAAACCAAGTCATTCTGACATTTCTTTTCCATAAATTCACGTATATGGTCAATACCAAGTTTTCCTCTTAAAGACCATACTTCAACCTAGTTTTGGACATAAACCATAACCAAATTCACTTTTAAAGCTTATGAAGCAAAGAAAACGTATAATGTTTCTATTCCATGACAATATCAAACATTGTTAAAGAGGAACCATCAAAAATTGCAAAGGTCTTTCTTTGCTATAATCTTTTAAGGTGGTTGAAGCCTATATCATTCCCCTAACAAACATATTTTTGTGTTCTTCATGTGGCAACATCAAATTCTCATTTATTATCATATGGTATAAGGTGTTCTAAGTATTCCAATTATGAAGTCCTACTAAATATGTTTAAGGATCGTATTCTTTTTCATAACCTCATCATGTTCATCACAATGTTGTCAAGTAGTACACAATCAAGTTCAATATGTATATTCTCAATGATTCTCCCATCTAAATTTCTATAGGCCAAAACATGGGTATTAACATTAAGTGTTTATTTCATCATTTTTTTACTACGTCATTCCAAGTAAAGAGTAGAGTTTGATTAGTCCTAGCTAGTTTAGTACACCCAACCCCGAGCACTATTTGGTATTTTAATTGTAACTAAAGTTTCAAAACTCTTTTTAGAGCATGGTTTGTCTATATAAAAAGCTAATACATAGTGCTAAAACTTTTATAAAGGACACAACACCCAGTTTACCATCTATATGTATAAACTTACTCATTACAATAGCATACAAAATCTATACAGTACTATGTCAGTTTGAACTCTTACTCAGTCTTTTTCTTATATCTGGAGTTCTACAACTCCAACTAAGTCGAGACTAGTTCCATGTAAAAGATAACATCCATACCTACAATGTTTATAGAAACACCAACTTCAAATTACATTGTTTTCAAGTTGTAATTTCGACTAGAATTTGGCTAGTAAGACTATCAGAATTTTAATTACATGAGAGATAAATTTGACAAGCACACAAGTGTTTTCATGCATCACAACATCCATTATCATCAATCTATTTAAAGAAACTCTCATTTTCTACATATTTTCAATAACCCTAAAATCAAAACATTAAAGGTTTTTCAATTATCCATTACTAGCAATGAAATCGAGGAAAATTAAGGAAGAACACTTTTATCAACAATTTCAAGTTCAAATTGAAGAGTTCTTACCAATTTTTTGTTTATTTATATCACTCATACTTGTCCCTTAAGTTCCTCTCCTCCGACCAAACTTTTTAATTTCGGCCTAAAATTGTTTCTCTCATCACATAATTATTTGCAAGCTTCAATCTTATAATTTGAAAAGATTTCTCAAATTATTTTTATAGAGAGGTAAAAGAAAAGAATCTTTGTCTCTTTTTAGTTATTGTTCCATAGAATAGTAGCAGCAAGCATAATGACATTAGATTTTATGCATTAATTACTATTATACCTCAACTTATTTCCCTTAAATTTTAGTTTATTACATTGACTTGACACTATGTTTTTTATTTTTAGGATCTTTTCAAACTTTGATTGACCTTAAAGTTTAATCCAAAGTAAAACATTATGTTTTACAACCTCGTGTAAAAATTTAGTTTGATCCAACGGTCGGATTATAAGAGATGTTCAATATTGTAAAAATGGACAATTGAAAATCTCATGTTAACAATCCGAATATCACATACCATATTATTTACTTAAATCATCTTGGCTCTTAAAATAATTTTTTGGAGATTTCTATTTATAATTATCATAACTTTGTTTTTTGAGTTTCTTATCATTTTTAGTCCTAATAGCACGATTGTACATGGAGATTACACTGAAATTCGATATTTTTTTCACAAAGGGTTATACATTGATTTATTTGACATTTCATTATATTTTACACATAATATCACTCAATTTACAAAATTTTCTCCTTCAAATTTTTTACTTTTACCTAGTTAAGGAATTTATTCCCAATAATGTTCATTCCAATTCATAAGATTTTCTTCTTGATTTATCATTTTTCAATTAATGATTATCTTATTTAACCTAGATTTATCTATTTTTTATTAGGGGTATACAATTTTGATTAGTACTCTTTCTCGGTTATTTTGTTTGGTGTATTTAGCTTTTCTTTAAATAAAAACTATTTTTTAATTATAGTGGGAATGTTTAATTTCTTTTTCAGGTTAGTTTGATTCATCTATAAAATTACATTTATCTTTTTATAATATTTTTAATATGTGCAACCTTATATAACAAATTGTTTCTTTTATTTTATTCAATAAATTTTATATGTTGTGTTGATTTTAATAATAAATTGGTTAAATATAACTAGGTAAATGACTTGTGTTACGATATTAAATATTTTGATTTATATTTGTCTCTCAGTTTTCTTAATTATGTTTTTTATTTATTGTTGATGAATCTTTTTAATTCATTTACAAAATAGTTTGTGAATGATTTAATTAAATACGTGTATAAGTTTTTTAATTTACATTTAAGATTTTTTATGTAAAAAAACATGTTAAAAAATTCTACATGTTCAGTTCTTTTATTATGTAATGTTGTTTTCAATTTTTCTTTTCATTACTTATTTTTTTCCTTGACCATTTTTTAAAAGTTCTGTTATTTTTAGTTTCACCATTCAATCCAAGTTAATTGTGTATTGTTTATTTATTTATTTTAGTTTTTTCCTCCTTTTGATTTTTTTTGTTAATGTTTTTATTATTTTCAATTAACTTTCAAAATGAAAATTTGTTGTTGGCCTTTAATTTATTTTTTCTTTCAATTTTAATCCTTATTATTTTAATTGTTATTTTTTGAGACTTTTTTTTTGTCTTTCTTTTCTTTTCAAATCATCTTTTAATGTTTCATTTTCTATAAATTGAGCTTTTTAATTTTTTCATATATAGTACTTCTAGTCTTATAATTTAGGTTATAAGTTTAGAATGTTAATAGGAGATGATATCTTTTTTATTATTTTCCTGTTCAATTTCATCATTTGATATTTAAAAAGAAAAAAATAGTTTTGTGATTATCTTCAATTTCTTTTTTTTTAATCAAATTATTCTGAATTCATGAACTAAGACACAAGTTTGTCATGCTAATTTAAACTAACTTGCTTCTTAATGTTCAAATTACAAGTTTACAACGCTAACTCAAATTGATTTACACTAGCTTTTTTTTAATCTTATTTTGTTATTTCATATTTAATTAGCTAAAAATTAAATAACATTTTTTTCTCATGTATAAAGTTTTTTTACCATGTTATAATGATGACTTATATATATATATATTCATTATATATATATATATATATATATACATTCATTCATTATTGTGTTTTTTTTTCAAATATAATTTCAAATGAAATTAATTTATTAAGTTGGTTAGTAAGATAACTTGACTAATTGTATTTTTAAAAAACCACATTTATAATATTTAATATTTTACTAAAAAAAGTAGTATGAATACTCTGTGGTGTAGGGAAAGTATTATAGTTTTCTCCATAGTTTAGCTTTTCCACACCTGTAATTATATATTATAATTATACTTATAATAATATAATAATAACATATACTAAAATACTCTAAGCTATCTTTTTTTAAATTTTTTTAATTTTTTTATGCCTTTATGGTTTTTTTTTTGGCTTTTTTCTTTTAATAATTTTTTTAAATCTAGTCTGTTAATGTTAATTTTTTGATGTAGTTATTAGATTTTCATAACACGGGTCTCGAGTTTGACGGGTTAACTCGAAATTTTTTTTACTTTTTAATTAATTTTTTGGTTTAGTTTAGTTTGTTAATGTTAAATTTGTTTATATTTAATTATTAGACTTTCACGACATATATCCTAGGCTTAACGGGTTAACCCAAGTTGATGGTTTAACTTAGTTAACCTGTCAATTTTGTTTTTCTATTTAGTTATCAAACTTTTATGACACAAATCTCAGGTTTAACAGATTAACCAAGTTTGAAGGGTTAACCTAGTTAATTCAGATTTTTTTATTAATGCTAATTTTTTTTATTTAGTTATAAGATTTTTAAGACATAGATCGTGAGTTTGATGGGTTAACTCGAATTGTTTTTTTCTTTTTTATTAATTTTTTCGTTTAGTTTTGTTTGTTAATGTTAAATTGTTTTCTATTTAATTATTAAACTTTCATGATACGTTTCTTGGGCTTGATCGATTAATTTGGTTTGACGATTTAACCCAGTTAACCCATCAATTTTGTTTTTTTATTTAATTATCAAACTTTCATGACACAAATTCCAGGTTTGATGAGTTAACTCGGTTTGAAGGGTTAATCCAGTTAATTCAGATTTTTTTCTTTTTCTTTCTTTAGTTTTTTTTCTTTTTTTATTAATCTATTTAATTATCACACTTTTATGACATGACTTTGTAGTCAGACCCACATTCAAGGCTATTGAATTTGATATTGTAGTCAAACTCACTTAAACTTAAGTCATGCAAATTTAATATTATTATTAATATTATAAATATTATTTTTGGGTTAGACGTTGCAGCTAAACTTAAAATTCTTAAATGTAACTTTATAAAAAATTAACCCAAAACTTGTTTTTTAAATTTTAATATTTTTAATATTTTTATATAAAAATTAACCCAGAACTTCACGCGTGTATTTTGATTAGTTGATTACACGCAGCGTGGGCTTCTGGTGTTCTAATGAAATGCTGTTATGGAGTCATTAACTACTTCGAATCTCACTCATTGGCTAAAAATTACCAACATTAGCTGTTAAACGATACTTATCCTAATCAACTTTACTAATACCTAATTCAATAGTAAGAAAATGAGGGATGCCTATTGCATGACCGTTGAAACATAAATAAATCCATGAAAAATAAAAATAATTTGATGGCATCAACTTTTTTTATTTTTTTATTTTTTTTTGTAAAAATTAGTCTTTTCCTTTCACGTTCAAGCTTCTCTTTCTCTGCTTTTAGTGCAATTACGAAGCCACCTCCCATTTTGATCATCTCTTTCAAATAAAAAAAATTCTATTTCCAAATTGAAGAACACTCTTCAAAAAGAAAGAAAGCTCCCTCTCCATGTCTGTAGCTGACCCAAAAAGAAAAAGAAAAAATCTTTGTTAAAAGAAAGATACAGACAAAAAGGAAAAGAAAAGAGCAAAAGCAGAGGATTCCATTTCCTTCTTTTTTTTTTGAATCCTCTGATCTGTATGTCAATCTGGCAAGTCATTCATTTTATTTCTATCTGTTCCTTCTATGAGTTTCGAACTTTGACATCAATCTCTTGCCTTTCTATTGTGTTCTGCTTCTCAGGCATTGCTGTTATCATTAAGTTGATCATAATTTGATTGGTCTGATTTTCAACTTGATTGATTTGCTTCTCTATCTTTCTTGTCTCCTTTCTGAGCTCTGACCGAAAGCCGTCACTTAGATTTTGTGAATTATTTTATTGGATTTCAGGTGTTGAATTTGATCATCATCTGATGGCTCTGTATTTCATTTGATTGGATTTTTAAGGTGGGTATTTGCTCATATTGCCAATTGTCAACTCCTTGTGTAGGTTTTCTTATGTCATGTTTAGTAATTGAGTTTCATGGATCTAGTGCATTTTAGTTAATTTCTATTTATTTTTTTAATTTTTTTTGCTGAAAAGATGGTTTTGATAGGAGAAGGACAGGGAGTGAGAGAGAGAGCGAGAATGGGTATTGATGTAATGAGAATTAGAGTTCAAATTAGAAACTTTTCGGTGATTTTATTTAGATTATGTTATAGATCAGTTTGTAAACACCCTTTTCTTGTGGGCATGGTTTGTTACTTGTTGTTGTATAGTTCATTTCCTGTCTTGTTTTCCCTTTTAGTCTCTGCATCCCCTGCTTTGATTTGTACTGCAATTTTGCTTGTAACCCTTTTGTGTTTTTGGGAGCCAAATGCACCTGATATTGAAACGGAAAAGGAAGAAGAAGAAGTTAGCCATGAGATTTCGTCCTTGAAAAAGGCAAGGGTTGTGGAGGATGCCACCTTTGTTGTTCTGAAAGATGAGAACTTTAGATTAGAGAGATATGTAGGGAACATAGACATTGAAGAAGAGAGCTTGGCAGAGAGCAAAAATAAAATGATTGAGGGTCATGAATATTTCGGAGATTATGTGCCGCTAATTGATGAAACTTTGAGAGGTTCACTTTAAGAAGCAAGTTAAAGTGAAGAATGATTTTGATTATTTAGATTCATGAAAGAAAAGGGAAATTCAAGAGGAGAATCTTGAGATCATGGAAGGGACAAGTCAAGAGGAAGGTGATTAGTATTTAAAAGTGCATTTTTATTAAGGTTTTATATCATCATTTTGCATTCGAAGTATTAATAACTCCTTAACTAAAATATGTTTTATAATAACGGATCTAATAATATAAGATACCTTTAATTTATGGTAAATCTTCATTTTAAATGCAGACCTATTATATAAATGAAAGGATTGATTGATGAATTTAAGAACTAAAATTGAAAGGACAAAGAGATGACCAAACTTAGAAAAGAGATGTTGGTGCAATCCAAATCGAAACACTGTTCGATAATTGGGTCATATCTGGAGCTGTAGATCTCAGATTTAGGTATACTTTATATGGATGGAAAGATAAGATATAGACCTACAATTTTTATATAGAGCCTAAGACTTAAAAATGTCATTTTCAAGTTCAAATTGTAGCAACAACAAAGAAGTCCGAATCTGTCTTCCAGCCCGAGAACTGTTTAGTGTTTGGCCCATATCTGGAGTTCTAGAAGTCCAAATGATCTGAATTGTTTACACAAGAAATCTGAGACAATTACCTACAACTTTCATGTTTTTAAGTGGCTCCAATTTTGACATTATCAATGATGTTTTAGGCAGACAAGTGAAGATAAGGATTCTCACCAAGTCAAGAGTTGGTCA
The DNA here is from genome assembly GCF_000495115.2 of Populus euphratica. NCBI lineage: Eukaryota > Viridiplantae > Streptophyta > Magnoliopsida > Malpighiales > Salicaceae > Populus > Populus euphratica. The sequence goes on from NW_011501754.1 coordinate 10,496, forward strand.
CCCATCATCAATTAGTCATCAAATCAATAGTTCCTAATTTTGGCCTATAAAAGGAGGCATTTGCCATCCATTTAGGCATCTTGGTTTTGAGATCAAGATTATGCTCTTGCTTTCTCTCTTTATATTTTTTGTAATGTTTATCCTTTGCTTTCATTAATATCAAGTTTATGCCTTTCATTTCCTTTCCTTTACTTAGTTAACTTTTATTTTATTTATGTTCTTAATTTGTTTATTTATTTTTCTTTCTTTTATTATGTTTAACTAAGTTTATTATGTCAAGATGAGAAGGTTACACTAATGGTATAAGAATAAGTATAATGTAAACTCAATATGGACTTTAATGTTTGATATTAACATGTTTTGCATTTGTTATCTTGTTCGCTCTTTAATACTTTGCTTGTTAAATGACTAATCTTGATTTATGATGTATAACACTTGGTACAACAAATACTTGACACTTTCATAGCCCATACTGTATGGTATAACTGACACCTGAGCTATGAAAGGAACTTGATTTGTTGTTAACATAAGTTATAATCATGAATGCTTGACGAGATTTACAAGTATTAGCATTAATTGAATAAGATGACTAATGTAATAAT
>NW_011501754.1:11249-33415 GCF_000495115.2 Populus euphratica
ATACTTGTTTGACATACCATTAGTGAAACCTCTAACCTTGACATTTGTTATTATCATTGTTTAATCCTTACATTAATATTCCATCTCAAAATTCTCATCTTCTTCTTCTTCTTCTCCATCTCTTTCTTTATTATTACTACTACTATTATTACTATTATTATTATTATTATTGTTATTGTTATTGTTATTGTTATTGTTATTATTAGTATTACTACTACTACTACTAGTATTATTATTATTATTATTATTATTGTTATTGTTATTGTATTATTGTTATTTATAATTTGTACAATTAACCTCCCTATGGTTCTACCCCAGTCTTGCCGGGTTATTTATTACTTTGACATTCCTGCACTTGGAAGAAGACATCAATCTTTTAGTCATGTCAGAAGGCACTTAGGATCAATATTCTTTTCTCCAAAACTTTAGAGATGAGAACCTTGAAGATAATTTAATGGTGGAGTTTATTGAAACTCAAAATGGTTACTTAGAATTTTCTCAGGAATCATCGTGGAAATGTGCAAATGATGATGATGATGAAGAAGAAGATGATGAGGCTTCTGATTTTGGATCTGACAGGGTGGAAAATTCCTCTCTAGATGCTTCAATGGCAGACATTCTTCCAATGCTCAAAGCTCCTCCCACTTTTAAATGAGGAAGCTCCTCGACCAGCTCATATATCTCATGATGGATCTGATGCTGGTTCAGAGGGGTCTCATAAGAGTGATGTGAGCAGTATTGAGTCAGAGGAGGATGTGGTAAACCAGGTAGATGAGGATGAAGATGGCGATGATGATAATGATAACAAAGAAAAAGCACAGGAAAGTAAAGAGGATGAAAGTAAATTTGCTATCAAATGGATAAAGGATGAATAGAATGATCTCATGGATTTGGGGACTTTAGAAGTCGAAAGAAACCTACGTTTGGAGAGTCTTATTGCAAGGAGAAAGGCTTGCAGAAACATGAGATTGATGGTTGAGAAAAATCTTATAGACTTGGATGCTACTAATCTTCCCATTAATGTTCCATCCCTTTCAATAGCTAGGCATAACCTATTTGATTTTGCTTACAATGATGTTCTTGGGTCCGCTTCATCTGTATTGATGCCAAGATAAAATCCTTTTGACCTTCCCTACAACTCACATGAGGAAAAGCCTGATCTTAAGGGGGATAGTTTTCAACATGGATTCTCAATAACTCAGCATATGGAATCATTTTTTCAAAGGCCTAAAAGTTTCAGTGTCAGGCCATCAACTTTGGGGGGTCCCTGGCAAGATAGGCAAGACCTTTAGTGGAAGCCTTATTTTGTTCCTAAACGATTTAGTACTAAAGGAATTAGTTATCACACTTTCCAGCAGCAATTAAGTGAGGCTAGTGACTCAAAGGTGAGCTCAGTTCCAGATAGTGAGCTTGTTAGTTCAGCTTTAGAGGAGGAGGACAAGAGGATCAAGAAGTAGATGTTTCTCATGAAGCATAAATGATTTCCAATGTTGACCATGCCTCTCTCCTTGTTGAACCAAGAAGTTTATCATCTGAAGAGGTTGATTCTGTGGATGATAAACAGGTTTGAGGAGGGTGATTTTCACCTTGATGCGGCTGAAATCACACGAGGGATCTTTGAAAACGATCATTCAGTAGATTCTAGCTTATTTCAATCAGAAAGGGCAACTCCTAAGGAGCATAACCCAAATGAAATTCTTCTGTGTATGGGACCTGGTGAGGAGGATTACAATAGTAGATCAAGCCTATCCTCATTGTCAGAGATAGATGAAAAAATATCTGATGTGAAAAGAGGATCAATGTGTCTTGAGCCAACAAACTTTCAGATTGAGGGTTCTCACATTTCAACCCAAACTTCACTTGATTCTGGTTTTCATTTTGTGAGTGGGTTGGTAGAGGATAGTGAACACATGGAGCCTATTGATGAATGTGACATCTCAACACAATCTTTTCTTGAACACAAGGAGCCTGCTTTGGGGTCAACAGGCTATCAAATTGTGGATTCTGGTATTTTGAAGGAAAGTTCATCGGAGTTTGATTTATATGTAATGAGTGGACTGGCAGATGACAATCAAGAACATGTTTTGGAGCCAAGAGGCCATCATGTTGTGGAATCTGGCATTTCATCACAGACTTCTCATAATTCAGATTTCCATTTGACAACATAGCAATACTGTTTATGATTCAAGCCCCCATCAATAGAGACTTTTCTTTTTTTTTCCTCTCTTTCTTTTGACACACATAAATGAGAAATGGGTTTACCTCTAGCAATGGTTGCGGATAAAGAATCTGAAGCACATGTTGAGAGCTTGGAGAAAGGTATTTACGGTTACAAAGAGATGTTTGAAGACTCTTGATTAGTACTTAAAAGTGTATTTTTATCAAGGTTTTATATTATCATTTTGCACTTGAAGTATCAATAACTCCTTAACTAAAACATGTTTTATAATAACGTATCTAATAATATAAGATACCTTTAATTTAAGGTAAATGTTCATTTTAAATTGAGGCCTATCACATAACATATCTAATAATATAAGATACTTTTAATTTGTGGTAAATGTTTATTTTAAATGCAGACATATCACATAAATGAAAGGATTGATTGATGAATTTAAGAACTGAAATTAAAAGGATAAAGAGATAGTCAAACTTAGAAAAGAGATACTAGTGTAGTCCAAATCGGAACACCGTTCGGTAATTAGATCATATCTAGAGCTGTAGATTTTGAATTTAAATCTACTTTATATAGATGGAAAGGTAAGACAAAGGTCTACAACTTTCATATGGAGCCCAAGATTTAAAAAGGCTATTTTCAAGTTCAAATTGTAGCAACAACAAAGAAGTACAAATCTGTCCTCCAACCTAAGCACTGTTCAGAGTTTGGCCAATATCTGTAGTTCTAGAAGTCGAAATGACCTTAATTTTTTACCTTAGAAAGTTTAGACAATTTCCTACAACTTTCATGTTTTCAAGTGGTTCTAATTTTGATGTTATTAATGACATTTTGGGCAGACAGGAGAAGATAAGGATTGTCACCAAGTCAAGAGTTGGTCACCCACTCATCAATTAGTCATCAAATCAACTTAAAACATAATGCATCTTTAACTCATGTAACGAGCTTTTGGTTAAGGACTCCCAAATTAGTTGGTCTTAGGGCATTAGGTATTGAGACACCCCTACGAGTTTAGTAACTCGGGTTGCAAATACTAATATGTATGTAGTGCAATGTTTAATTCCCATAAGCTTTTCTCCTCAACCCATGTAACAAGCGTTGGGCCAATAGCTCCCAAGTTAGTTGACTTTAGGGTATTGGGTGTTAAAACACCCATTTGGGCTTAATTGCTTAAGTTAGGGAGGCTACGAAACCAAACTTATTTATATTTTTATTATCATCATTTTTTTTTGCTTTTTTTTTGCTTTTTCTTCAAATTATATACTATCATTTTCCCTTAGTTGTTACCTTTAAGAAAAGAACATAAATAATGTAATAATCCAATGTGCAACCCACAATCATATGTTAAAGTATGTGTGTGTGAAAATTAAGGTTTAAAAATACATGTTAAATCAGTATATGAGTAGAATTAAGTGATAATAATACGAGAGTTTGTAAACCTAAATATTTCAAGAAGTATTATAATAGACCTTATTAAGAATGGTTACTAAGATGCGTCTCAAGAGTCACTTTAACAAAAGAGCTTATTTACTCTACCATCCTAGTAATAACAATTTTGCACATGCTTTATGAAATAGAAAACACAACTAGTTAATTTTTTTTTTGAAAGTTACTACCCTCTCCCCCCAACCAAAATGAGACATTGTCCTTAATGTCCTAAGATAGAAAGATAGAGTACAGAAGACATCACCTAAAATAACAAACATTGACAAACCTGAAACATACTTAAACAAAATTAAAAAATAACAAAACACAATAATAAAAGCAAAAAATACAAGGATTCACAAATGAAGACTCAAATCTAATCTAAGCTTTTTATGGCTTTCCTTAAATGACCACTTTATGCGACTCATAGAGGGATCAATTACAAGAATGAAATATTATAGTTGGTCAATCAATTGTTCAGCAGTAGTAGTAGAGATTATGATTTGTCATGCATAAAATGTTAGAAATTCCTGTTTTACAGCATGATCAAGAAAAGATAACAACTTATCATAATAACCATTAACATTTAACAAAACTATGAGTTTATGGTGAATGTGCAATTGGGACCAGGAGGAAATATGAAGATCTCTTCCAATGTGCCTAGACCACCTAGTAAGGCAATGAAGGCATCAACATGGTTAAACATTGCATTCATTCAAGTAGACATTGTGAAGACCTGTAGTTCCTCTCCAATTATTTTTCCAATGATGACCTCTTGGGCTAAAGCTTCGGGGATGACCCCCAAAACTTGACTATCTCTTAAAAATACAGCTATTGACACACCTTCCATTAACCCAAGACTATATCCCCCATACACTAAATGAATCTTTCTCTTAGTTAGCACCTGACCAAGATGATTTGCTGATTCTAAAAACTCCTTTTCTTTTCTAGGACTAGATCCACCAAAAACACAAATATTTCTTTTGAGATAACATGAGAAACTTGTCATTTCTACATACTTCTATATTTGTTGAATGTATGGGTTGAGTAGAAATGAAAGGAAGGAAGAGAGGATCTTATAGATGAGAAATTAAAAAGGCAATCATACCACCTATTTGTAGGTCAGCTAGAGTCTCACACACTCTCTTTATTTATTTATTTATTTATTTTTGAAAAAGCATGTGTATGTACAGGTAGTTACGATTATGACTCACATCTTCCCTTGGTTTTACATCGAAGAACGACTTAAACGCCCTCTATGGGTTGAGGATAGGCTTCCCATCTAATTTTCTTAAAAACTGGCAAACATGGTCTTTTTTAGTCAGATTCCCAAGACTAAGTCGAGCATGTTCTTTATGAAATAGTGGTCATAAATCATGAATTGCACGATGCATATCTCCACTAGGATGTGTCTCAAGAGTTAATAGAAGATTATCTAAAGACTCCTTACTCAGGTCATCCTTAATGAATTGTATTTTATCTTCACGGTTTATAGATACCATTCCTAAAGAATGACATTGTGCATTCCAAGTCCATCTAGCACATCGATGACAGACTTTCAATTGTTTTGCACGATGTTTCTTTGCAAAAGTGTTTTTACCTATTCCAGGCATGTGTGAAATAAAGAAATTCGAGGACTCACCTGATAATCGGACCTTTACTTCAGTCAACCAACAAATATCTTAAAAAATTCCATGATTCATTAACAACCTTAATCTTGCACATCTAGCATGGTAAATTTTTGTAATCGTATTCTGAGGCAGAACGGGTAAATACTTTTCAATTTTTCAAGATTAGTGTTTCAAATGAGAATTGAAAGAGAGATTTAAAGAATTGCATAAATATATACACATATATAAGTTATTATAGGAAACTAAAAGAACCGATTTAAGTCACGGGATACCATTGTCCGCCATTTAACTGAGGTGAGAGAAAGTATCAAACCAAGAGTCACAAAAAAAACACAAAAACAATATGAGAAAAATAAAATAATCAACCTTTATCTATAGGATCAAATAAACCAGTTGATTCAGTTTCACTAGGAAAATTATCAAAGTAAGCTTTCAAACGATGCCCATTAAAAACATTGTCATTCTTTGGATTCTTAATATCAAAGGCCCCATAAGGATACACATGTTTCTCAATAAATGAACTGCTCTATCTTAATCTTAGCTCTTTAGGGAATAAATGGAGTCAAGAATTATAAAACAAAACTTTTTGACCAGTATCAACTTTTTGACAATTTTCACAAGTTTTGTAGAATGCATGCGTGTTCTTGAACATAGTGGGCCAATAAAATCTATTTTGAAAAAAATTTGCAGCTATCTTTTTTAACAAGAAATAACTCCCACATGGTTCAGAATGACAAAGTTTAATAACACTACTTACCTCATTATTAGGAATGCATCTTTGAAATGTTTGATCAGGACAATATTTGAATAAGTTAGGGTCTAAAAACTTTTCTTTATCTTGGGTACTCCAATCAGCTGACAAATGTCCTAAAGCAAGAAAATTGATTTTTTTTTTATCATACCAAGGCATTGGACTAAGAGAAAGTAAGGATTCGTCTGGAAAGTAATCATCAATTAGTGTGATGTCAGATGTCGAATTTGTTATCACTCTTGACAAAATATTCGCATTGACATTTTTAGTGTTTTTTTCATCTATGATTTCTTCCTGAGAATAAATTATTTGCACATCTTCAAATCCTTCCAACTCATTTTTTACTTAAAGTAGATTCAAGTTGATCATAAACTAATTCGTCAATATGATCTACTTCTTGTAAATGATTATCATCTCTAGGTTGCTTGCAAATGTTAAAAATATTCATCTTCAATGTCATGTTTCCAAATGATAGCTTCATCAATCCATTTCTACAATTAATTAATGTGTTAGAAGTTGCAAGAAACGAATATCCTAAAATAACAAGAAATGAATTACATGCTTTAATAGGTTGTGTCCAAGATAATAAAATCCACAGGATAAATGAATTTATCGACTTGTACTAACACATCTTTAATTATTTCTTTAGACACTTTTACAGATCTATCGGCAAGTAAAAGAGTTATAGAAGTTGGTTTTAACTCACCTAGATTGAGACTCTAAAAAACTGAATATGAAAGTAAATTCATACTAACTCCAAGATCAAGTAAGGCTCTTTTAATTTTATGTTCTCCAATAAAGCGAGAAATTGTAGGACAACTAGGGTCTTCATATTTCAAAGCATTATTGTTCTTAAGAATGACACTTACTTGTTCGGTTAAAAAGACTTTCTTTTTCACATTCAGTTTCCTCTTCACAGTGCATAGATCTTTCAAAAATTTAGCATAGAAAGGAACTTGTTTAATAGCATCCAACAAAGGTATATTGATCCTTACTAGTTTAAAAGTTTCAAAGATTTCAGAGTTGTGATTGACTTTTCTTTGTTTGGTCATGAAATGAGGAAATGGAAGTGTTGAGGGGGGATCAGTCATTTCTTTGTAATTTTCAGATTCAACCCCTTCCTTATCCTCAGAGATTGACTCATCATCTTTCTCATAAGGTTCAAGAGTGGGTTTTTCAATAACCTTACCACTGCAAAGAGTAGTAACTGATTTGACTTGATCCATGTGTTGGCTTCCGGAACTACTTGCATTTGCATTGTATTGCCTCTTGGGATTTTGTTGTGGTTGAGATGGAAACTTACCTTTCTCTTGGAAACTGAGAGCAAATGTCAATTTTGTAAGAGCATTTTTAAAATCTATCATGTTTTAAGCAAGTTGAGTATTGATTGTCTTTTGCTTTTCAATGAATGGATGCAATGTTTCCTCAAGATTTCTTCTAGGAGGTGGAGCATAAGGAGGTGCATATCCATGAGAATTTTGGAAATTATGGTGTGCTTGAAACGGTGGTTGTGAAGTTAAACATAAGGAGGTGCATATCCATAAGAATTTTAGAAATTGCGGTATGCTTGAAATGGTGGTTGTGAAGTTTGTACATTGTTATTATCACTTTTCCAACTGAAATTTGGGTGATTTCTCCAACTAGGGTTGTATGTTTGTGAGTATGAGTTGTGGTTGGCCCTTTGGAAATTGTTTAAAGCATGAGTTTGTTCATGGAGACATTCCTTAAAAGAAGGCAATGTTGGACAATTATTGGTTGAGTGTTCATTTGTTTCATATATTTGACACAATGTTTTCAATAGATTTTAATTGACTACTCTTTTTCAATTCTAGTGCCTCGACTTTTCTAGCTAAAGATGCAAACTTGGCTTGAAGGTCATGATCTTCCCTAAGGTTGTACATACCTCCACTAGATGTATGAGGTTGAGTTTTACTCGGTGCCTCATGAGGTCAAGATCTTCTCTAAGGTTGTAGATACCTCCACTAGATATATGAGGTTGAGTTTTACTCGGTGCCTCATAAGTACCCGCGGTGTCTAAATTTTGAGCATTTTCAGCTAACAAGTCTAAGTACTCCATTACTTCATCAGGGTCTTTATCTTCAAAAGTTTCATTGCACATCAATTTAACCATTTGTCTATCTCTAGGTGTTAACCCTTCATAAAAATATGAAACCAATCTTCATGTTTCAAAACCATGATGAGGGTAAGTATTAAGCAAGTCTCGATACCTATCCCAACATTGGTAAAATGTTTCTCCTGGTTTTTGAGTGAAAGTGGTGATTTGTCTTTTGAAAGAATTTGTTCTGTGAGATGGGAAAAACTTCTTTAAAAACTACCGTTGCATTTGATCCCAAACACGAATAGATCTTGGACTCAAAATTTTGTAGCCAAGTTTTAGCTTTATCTTTTAATGAAAAACAAAAAGACTTTAATCTAATGGTGTTCATGCTACAATTTGAATCATTATATGTGTTATAGATCTCCTCAAATTCCCTTAAATGCAAGTATGAATTTTTCAATTCTAAGCTATGAAAAAAAAATAAAAGTTGAATAATGTGTGGCTTAAAATTAAAATAAGATGTATTAAAATTAAAATAAGTTAAACAATTTGCCTGTACTGGAAAAAGATTACCCTCCACTGGTACTTGAGCAGGTTTCAGCAGACACTGAATTATCTGCTTCGGAGGCTAAACCTGTCAAGGACCATGGACTTGCTACTGAATTTCTTGGGCTTGAGCGGGATCAAGTCTTAGAACACTATAATTACCCAGGAGAAACATATGGGCCCCCCTTTTCTGAGGATAATGTGAACGAAGAGGAAGATGAGATGAAGGAGATTGATGAAGAATTGCTGTCAGAATTGGATACAGTTGGGGACTTTAGTGAAAAAGAAGTTGTTGGCGAGTCACTCCATGACGAACAAGTACCTGAAAATACTAGTGTTAGTCCTGAATTTAGTTTCTTGCCAAAAAATTCAAGCCAGACGGAGGTCATGCCAGAGCTTCCAGTCCTTGAAGTTAGATCAGTTGAAGATATTGACTTGGCTTTCAAGCAACTTCATGAAGGAGTAAATGTTGAGGAGGTTATCCTTCAAACCAATTCAGATTTGCGAGTTGTTGAAGCAAAATCCAGGGAAGATATTCATTTTGCAATGAAGCAAGTCTCAGAAGAGAATTTTGAGGAACTGGTGGATTCAAGGGATGCAACAGCAGAAGTAAATGACTTGGCATCTACCAAGGAGATCCTCGTCCTTGAAGCTAAAACGATTGAAGAAATTGACTTGGCTTTAAAGCAACTTCATGAAGGAGTAGAAGTTGAGGAGGTCATCCTTCCCAGTGCAATTGAGCAGCAATTAGTGGCGGATGATACCAAAGATCTTGGGCAAACCTGTTCAGGCTTGCCAGTTGTTGAAGCAAGATCTTTGAAGGATATTCATATCGCCATGAAGCTGGTTTCAGAGGGAAATACTGAGGAGCTGCCGAAGTTGTTGGATCGGAATGATAAACCAGGACATGAAGTGGCTCCTATCAAGGAGATTGATTCTAGGGATTCACAGATAAATGAAGAGGATACCACTGAGGATATTGAATCAAGTACTGTAGAAGTAAATAGAGTGAATTCCACCAAGGCTGTGGAATCAAGCTCTGTACAAGTAACTTAAGTGGCCTCCATCAAGGAGAGTGAACCGAGCACCTCTGAGTTTGGTGTTGGAGAAACCAGTAAAATTGCTTCTCGTGAACCCGAGCATGGATTTGATGAAGCATCTCAAAATTCAAGTTCAAGCATATTGGATAGAAAGGCTGGAAGGAAAAATCTCATAGTTCAAGCGCTAGTTCCAGCTCATGCTTGAGCTCAAGTGATTCAGATGGAGGATAAGCATTGTAGCAGAGAAGAGGGAAAGGAAATTTTGTGGTTTGAGCTCTCCATTTTGGTCTAGTTGTGTGAGAATGAGCTTTTTTCTTTTTAGTTTGGTCTGCCATCTTGGTTTGCTACTAGTAGATGGGTTTTGATCACTTTTTAATTTATTGATCTGATTTCTTCAAGAATGAGTTTTGGTTTGATTTCTTGAAATTTTATTTATTCTTGGTTATTTTTAGCTCAAAGAGTGAGTACTTTGGGAGAGATTTTTTGAAATCCTTGCATATTGTAAATTACAATCTGTAGAATGAATATGATCAATTCCAGATGTATATCGTTTCGTTTCAAATTTTCTCCCCACCTTTTTTTCCCATGTTTTATGTGGTCATTTATTAATCTTATAGCAGCCTTTTCTAGCAGACCGGCAAGAGTGATATGCAGCCTGTCGTCTCTCTGCTGACCTGTTGCAACATATTATTGTTTCAGATTTTTTTTAGTGTAGCTGCGCAATTTGGCTGCTCCGAGAAATGCAGCATGTTATTGTATACAGCACCGTGAGTCCATGGTGATGGTTTTGTTACATGTATGTATTGGTTAGGCTGAGGATGTGAATTATTGAACACATTTGACATCAGGGTTTATATGTGCTTAGTAGCCAGCTAGGGTTTATATGTGCTTAGTAGCCAGCTAGGCAACATTTGTACGATGCAGGGAAAGTATCTCCAGCTGGTCATCTTTATCTGTTGATGCCTGAGACAACTTTTAACGATTGCTTCCTTTATATGATTCCGAAACTCAGTTGGCTTTTCCTGGGAACTTTAAAGGGAGGTACTATTTTAACGGAACTTGAAAGAAGCACTCTTGATTTCGGTTTTATGTGAAACATAATCTGTCCTGCCCCCGTGAACCACCATGATGACCCATTTACGTGCCGCAGTGCAGAAATATTGATGCATATCAGTTTATGACATCAACAAATCCAATTAAGGGGTCATTAAGTCCATTATAATTTCAAGAATCAAAATGACTAAATAACTTGTTTTGAGTTTAATGTTTTTTATTTAGTTTTATAATATTAAAAATAACTTTAACTATGATTGTGGAATTAAACTTAAATTTTATTAAATAATTTTAAAAATAATTTATATTAAGGTAAAATTTTAAATCAATCAGAGTTAAATAAAATAGTTTGATATTAGTAAAAAGTTACAATATGTAAATTGCATATTACATGATTTTTCTAATTAGTTTAGGATTTTTTTTTCTTATGATCGGCAATGATCTTCTATTTTATTTGGAGATATATATGAAAACATATTACTTATATATTTTTAAATGATTCCGCTTGCTAAAAGGTATATAAGATCAATAACCATTTCAAAGTTAAGGAAAGACGGTCAACATCAATCCTTATTCTACAATGATTATTTAGCTACAAACAAGTTTAGGGGATAAATAAGTGGCAGAGAAGAGATGGTGCATTGGTGGTAGATTCTCCCTTAATTCCAAGGAGACTATATGTAATAATTTTTTCTTGATTCTAAGAAAATAAAAATAAAAAACGACTACCACATGTTATTTAAGCGAAGGATCGAATTGTTCTGGCTTCTTTTTGGTCCTTTAAAATTTGGCGGCCTATATAAACTTATTGTTTTGAATTTTATTTTTTTGGGTAGATTAAGTCACAATGACCTTGATTTTTATCTTAAAATTAATGTTTAATTGTTTAAACATTGATTTTGTTATTTTATAGGCTTAGTTGGTCTTAATTGTTTCAGCTATAGTCTACGATTGTTTGGGCCTAACTTAAATTTAGTTTTAATTATTTTTAACTACGACCTAAGGCCTATTTGAGCTTAATAATTTCTTTAGAATTTTAGGTTTAATTATCTATTTTGGATCAATTTTATAAGTGAGTTCAAAATAGTCCACTAGGATAGCATTAGGGTATTTTTGTTTGGAGTATAAAAACTCCTTGTAAGAAACACTTTTTATTCAATTTATGATATTTTGTTCTTAGTGTTGAGAGGATTTCTTGCATTCTTTAGTTATTTAACAAACTAAATTAATTTATCAAAGATTAATTGATTTTGTGGTATCTTTCTTATACTTCTTATTTGTGAATTAATATTCATAGAATAAGAGTTCTTATTCTAATAGTGCGTGTGCCTCAAAATAATTTTTTATTATATCACATTTCTATCAAACCTGTTTTTATTTTAAAGAATTTGTTATCAATCTTTTTGTAGGTTGCAAGACCACGTGATCACAAGATTTAGATCAGTTGGTATTAGAGCCATGCTTCGATATCAGTTCATATCTTTCTAAAAATTTCATTTTCTTATTTGTTCTATAAGTTTAGTTGTGTTTCTAATCTTCTTTTTCTCTTTGTATTTTTGGCATCTTAATACAAAAAAATATGTTATTTCATTTTGTTATTGTCCGTAAACATATCAATAGCATAAAAAGTAAAAAAAAAAAAGATGTTATTCAAGCTTGTTTCAATTTTGTCATGAAAACACAAACAATAGAAAAACCAAATCAAACCATCTTGAAATCACCACAAAATTGATATACTGGTTATTTGGGTTGAAATTACACTATATATTAAATTGGTCTCTTTTGATATCATTTGATTGGAGTTTCAATTCTAAGTTAAATTATATTGTAAACTGATCATACACGAGTTTTTGATACCTTGGAATATGATAATGAGCTATAAATTGAGATATGTTATTTATTGGTCATAAGGATACTATGTATTATATTTGAAGTTATTCCGATATCATTTGGTTTAGGCATCAATTCTGATGCTTTAAATTATGTAACGGGTCAAATTTTTGTCAAGGTTCAAAAACATATTAACTACTATCTATTTTTACCTAATCAATTTATTTTGGTTATATTTGGGTTATTGAGGATTCAAATAAGTGTTTTCATTAATATTTATTTTTGTTTTATTTCAAGTCTTTATATTGTTGATATTTTATACAACTTCGTTTGCTATTTGTGAAATGATGGTTGTAATTTTATTTTATTTGTTTTTAATATCTTATTGATTATTGAGTTACTTTATATATATTTGAATTGTGTTATGACAACCATTGACTTTAGTTCATTTATTTTGAGTTTTGAAAGAACCTTATGAAGTTGAGCCAAGAGGTAAAAAGTATATTTAGTGAGAACAATTAAGTGAAAAACCTTCAATTGTGTGAAACATAAGAGTTGTGAGAATATATTTTTTTTTGCTACATATCAATTTTTTTAATTCAAATATGTCTACATATCAACTTGAGTTGTTGCTTAGGGTGATGAAGGATCTAAAAGATGAATTGGCTTCCAAGAGATGATAAAATAGTGTTGATGGATGGTTTAAGGATGAGGGCTAATCAAAGAGGAAACATTGTTTGAAAGACAATTTATGATGTTAAAATTAACTTTGTTGATGAAAACACATGTAGATGATGATGATTGCTTGACCGCTTTTTATGATCGGCTTGTTCTAATTCGCAAGTGCACGAGTGTGCGATGTAGCAATTAACTCGGTAAGATCGAGGTCATATCCACAGAGAGCTAGATCTGGAAATTAAGCTAAGTAACAAAAAAAACTCAAGAGAAATTAAATTAACAATAACTTTGTTGAAAATAATTGATAGATTTGTTTTTAAAGATAAAAAAAATGTAAATAGATTTTAAATGACAAGAAAAAGTAAGTCTTGGTCCAAATAAATTTTAATGGTGATGTATTGGTGATTTCTTCAACATATATAAGATAACTCAACCTAATATCAACGATGGTGATATTAGATCGGAGGATATTACAATGAAGATTAGAAAGATGAAGATTGATTATTGCTTAAGAATGAACAAGTACTTTCATATTAAGTAAGACATTGAATCAAGCAATCTCTATACCAAAACTAAAGTTTGTGCATAAAAATTCAAGATTATAACATTACCTAAATGATTTCTAAAATTTCTTTACAATAATAAATCATTCATGAAGAAAATAAGAAGATAAACATTAAGATTCATTCATATCCTAAAGAACTCACCTCAGTCACCATTATCCTTGATTTGGATCCAAGAAAGAGTTTAGCCAACCATGATTATATATAAGAACACTTCAATAAACATGAAAGAACTTGAATCCAACTGAAATAATAAGTTTTACAAACTAAAGAACCGAAATCTATAAAGAAGAACACAATACAATTTCAGAAAAAATTCGGACACAAATCTGACTCTAACTTTGGACAGCAATTCGACCCTCTTAGAAGCTTTTTTTCGAGAAGTCTATTAGAGACATATTTATAGGAAATTCTGTCACCTTTCCAGATCATTAAATAACAGCTCATTTGGACACCTGAGTCAAACGTTATGGGCAAAACACTGAAAGGTGTTCTGAAAAATCAAATCAAGACAGCTTTACAACTACTTTGGTGCACGTTTTTCTTCCTCATTTATGAGGTGTCTCCTTCTTCTTTTTGACCCAAAATAATGTTAAAATATCCCCTCCAGCTTTCCATCCATGTGCTTGCCTTCTTGGATCAATGGATTACCCAAAATAAATCAATTGTTATTTGTTGTGTGGACATGTTAGATCATGGATTGTGTTTGGGTTGATTTGGGGTTGATTTAGGGCTGATTTGGGCCTGATTTTAGGCTGAATTTGAGCATCAAATAAGTATACAAATGTACTTATTATTTGGGCTAAGATTGACATTGAAACCTTGAGTGTTTAATGGTTGATGTTTGCACACAACATAAGGCAAGTTTGGGCTTGAAATAAATCATATGATATTCTTTTCTAGAATTGGAATAGAATTGATTTTTGGGACAAATTTGGAGCACTTATTTGAACCAAGATTTGCTTCAATCTTCAACTAAATGTCTCTTCAATTCTTTGTTCTGAATTCCGACGTTGAATTTTCTGAATTAATTCATTTAAGCTCCAAAAACCTATCGAAACATTAAAACAAACTTCATTACTAAAAAACACATCAATTATTATAAAAACAACCAAATAAAAACAATAAATACATATGTAAAACAAGAGACTTAATGACACTTTTGATGCACAATCACACCCCCCAACTTAGATTTTGCTAGTCCTCAAGCAAAACAAAACATAAAACCTTTAAAATAAAAATAATAATAATAACAATAATTAGGCTCGATTCATCACACTTGAAGGACCTATGTTTTTGCCTATAAAAGCAGGGGAGGCACAATAACAACAAAAAAAAGGAAGAGAGGGAGAAAAAGAAGGAGAGAAGGAAACCAAACACGAGAGAGAGGAGAAGAGAAAAGAAAGAGCATAAAAAAAAGAGAAGAAGAAGCAGAAAAGAGTGAAAAACAGAGGAGAGAGAGAGAGAAGAAAAACACAAAAAAACACTGGCCACCGTGTCTCCGCCGCCCGCAGCACCATCTCGACGCCATCCCCAAGTAACCTCCGGTTGCCCTGTCTCTTTCTCCTTTGCTCAACCACCGTCAGCATTTGCATGCAGAATGTGAATTAATTCACGTTTTGCAGCAAATGAGGGGGGCTGGTTACTGTACAGTAACCATCCCATTTGGTTTTGGGCCGGGTCCGACCCAACTCACTAATCTGGGCCGAGTCCGGCCCATTTCTAAAAATAATTAATTAATTAATTTTTTTATATTTTTAATTTCTTTTTTTTTTTATTTATGCCTTTTTGCTTAGTATTGGTCGATATTTTATGTCAAAAAAAATACAAATCTAGTATTAAAAATACTCGGTTTTTGTCTAAACTTTTAAAAAAAATTGAAAAGAAACAAAAAAAAATGTTTTGTGCATACGGTCAAGTGTCTCAAAGCTAAAAAATCATATTGTATTTTTCATACATCAAAAACAATATTTTAGCATGCATTTTGGCTTTAATAACCAGTTTATTAAAGTCAAGAGAATATTGGCTAAAATATCAAAAACAGCAGAAAAATTTTATTTTGTTTTGTTTAGCATTAGGGATTATGAGGTTATACGTAACATGTATTCCTGATATTAAAAGGTTATTTGTTTTTTATTTAATGACATAGAACATCTAGGTTTTTACCCGATAAGATAAAGATCTCCTTACAAAGAAGGACTTTTCTTAAACCTTAGATAGACATATAATTAGACACCACAACATGATTTTATATTTTATTAGACAAAACAGTGCAGCCTACCTTAGGTAGGGCATATTTGGGGTGCTAATACCTTCCCTTTACGCAACCAGTCTCCGTACCCGATCATTGAGACCAGTTAGGGTTCCTAGTTACCAGAATACTAAGTGGCGACTCCCATTCAAATTTTCCACTGATAAGAGACTTAATGACACTTTTGATGCACAATCAATGATGACGACGACAACGATGACTTTGCATTTGTGGGATAAAGAAATAAAGTTGGGTCGAATAGGGCTAGGAGGCATGTTAGTGTCAACATGGCCAAACATTCAGCCAGATGGAGAATTGTGATGATTTAGTTGGAGAGATAGTCATCATTAAGTTGTAGATGATGATGATTGTGACTTTGCATCCATGGGATAATGGAATAGAGTTGGGCCGAATAAGGCTAGAAGGCATGTTAGTTTCACCATGGTTGAACATTCAGCCAGATAGAGAATTGCTAGAACTGTATGCATTATGATGATTTAGTTGGAGAGTTAGTCATCATTAAGTTGTAGATGATGATGATTATAACTTTGCATCCATGGGATAAGGGAATAGAATTGGGTTGAACAGGGCTAGGAGGCATGTTAGTTTCAACAAGGTCAAGAGAATTTCTAGGACCTTAGGCATCGGGATGATTTAGTTGGAGAATTAGTCATCATTAAGTTAAAAATACATGTTTTCCAAAGAAAGAATGATTTAAAGGCGTATCTAGAATAGGAAAAGAAGGTTGAATGGATCTTTAATTGTCATCATTACACAAAACAAATAAGGTAAAACTTGTTGTCATTGAGTTTACATATTATGCACTAATATGGTGACATCAACTTGTTTTGAGCAATAAAAGGAATAAAGAAAGGCTATTGATTCATGAGATGACATGAAAACTATAATAAGAAAACAATTTATTTCTAACTTTTGTTACAAGGAGCTCTTTAAAAAATATAGAGTTTACATCAAGGGCCAAAATGTGTGGAAGATTACCACAAAGAGATAAAAATTGCAATGATCAAGATTTATGTGGTTAAAAATAAGGAAGTTTATAGTTAGGTTCCTTAATAAGCTGAAAAGAGAGATAGATAATGTTGTTGAGCTACAACACTATGAGGAGCTACAGAGCATTTTTCATATGGCTATAAAAGTGGAAAGACAACTCAGATGGAAGGGGAATGTATGGCTAACTCACAATTCAGGTTCTTCATCATCATGTAAGCTAGATTTCAAGAGAGAGGGGGTACCCAACCAAAAACTTTCACTAGCTCCAAAATCAAACCACCAAAAGCTAAGATTGATGTCTCTATAGGTTCTAAAGGTATATATGATACTCAACCTAAATGTACTTATAATGTTAAATGTTTTAGGTTTCAGTGGCTTGGGTATTATGCTTCAAAGTGTCTAAATATAAAAATAATAGTTATCAGAGACAACTGAGTTATAGAGTCTGAAAGTGACAAAGATCTAATTATAAATACATGCCATCATTGGAGGATTGTATTGATGAAAAGGTTGCATACATGATTTAAAGTGAGGTCGTGGTTATAAGGCGTCCCCTTAGGTTCAAGTCAATAAAGATGATATTGATAAGCAAAGAAGGAACATCTTCCATACATGTTGCTATGTACAAAACAAGATATGCAGTTTGATTATAGATACTGGAAGTATACTAATATAGCTACTACTACCCTTATTATTAAATTGAACTTGTGTACTATTATGCATCATAGACCTTATAGATTATAATGGTTAAATGATTCTGGTAAGGTGAAAGTGACTGAGCAAGTCTTGGTTTCATTTTTTATTGGGAAGTATGTTAATGATGTTCTGTGTAATGTGGTTCCAATGTATACAAGTCATATCTTATTCGGGAGACCATGATAGTTCGGTGGGAAGGAAAAACATGATAAGTAATTACTACTTAAAAGTGCATTTTTATCAAATTTTTATATCATCATTTTGCACTTAAAGTATCAATAACTCCTTAACTAGAGCATGTTTTATAATATCATGTCTAATATTATAAGATACCTTTAATTTATGGCAAATATTCATCTTAAATGTAGGTCTATCACATAAATCAAAGGATTGATTGATGAGTTTAACTATTGAAATTGAGAAGACAAAGAGAGGGCTAAGTTTAGAAAATAGATACTAGTGTAGTCCAAACTAGAACACTGTTTAGTCATTAGGTCATATCTAGAGCTGTAGAATTTAGATTTGGGTCTTCTCTGCATGGATGGAAAGTTAATACATAGGCCTAAAACTTTCATGGAAGTCCAAGATTCAAAAAGGTTGTTTTCAAGTTCCAATTATAGCAACAATGGAGAAGTTGAAATATGTCCTACAACCCAAATACTATTTAGCATTCAGCCCATATATCGAGTTCTAGAAATTCAAATTACCTCAATTATTTTTTTATTAGAAAGCTAAGACAATTTCCTAGAACTTTCATGAAGACAGTCTATTCAAATTCTGATGTTAAAAATAACGTTTTGTTCAAACAAAAAGATAAGGATTGTCATCAAGTCAAAATATGACCACCTACTTAACAATTAATCAACAAATCAATAGTTTCAAATTTTAGCATACAAAAGAAGGCATTTGTCATACATTTAGACATCTTGGTTTTTAGATCAATGATTAGTACTTAAAAGTGCATTTTTATTAAGGTTTTATGTCATCATTTTGCACTTGAAGTATCAATAACTCCTTAACTAAAACATATTTTATAATAATATATCTAATCATATAAGATACCTTTAATTTGTGGTAAATGTCTATTTTTAATGCAGGCCTATCACATAAATGAAAGGATTGATTGATGAATTTAAGAACTGAAATTGAAAGGACAAAGAGATTGTCAAACTTAGAAAAGAGATGTTGGTGCAATCCAAATCGGAACACTGTTCAATAACTAGGTCATATCTAGAGCTGTAGATCTTAGATCTAGGTCTACTTTATATGTATGGAAAGGTAAGATATAGACCTACAACTTTTATATAGAGCCCAAGACTTACAAAGGCCATTTTGAAGTCCAAATTGTAGCAACAACAAAGAAGTCTAAATATGTCTTCCAACCCGAGCACTGTTCAGTGTTTGGCCCATATCTGGAGTTCTAGAAGTCCAAATGAGTTGAATGTTTTACACAAGATAGCTGAGATAATTTCCTACGACTTTCATGTTTTTAAGTGATTCCTATTTCGACGTTATCAATAACGTTTTGGGCAGACAAGAGAAGATAACGATTGTCACCAAGTCAAGAGTTGATCACCCACTCATCAATTAGTCATCAAATCAATAGTTCCTGATTTTGGCCTATAAAAGGAGGCATTTGCCATACATTTAGGCATCTTGCTTTTCAGATCAAGATCATGCTCTTGCTTTCTCTCTTTGTATTTTTTGTAATGTTTATGCTTTGATTTCATTAATATAAAGTTTATGCCTTTTATTTCCTTTCCTTTACTTAGTTAACTCTTATCTTATTTATGTTCTCATTTTGTTTATTTATTTTTCTTTCTTTCATTATATTTAGGTAAGTTTATTATGTCAAGGTGAAAATGTTACACTAATGGTGTAAGAATAAGTATAGTGTAAACTTAATATGAACTTTAATGTTTGATACTAACATGTTTTGTATTTGTTATCTTATTCACTCTTTAATACTTTGCTTGTTAAATGACTAATCTTGATTTATGTTGTATAACACTTGGTACAACAAATGCTTGGCACTTTCATAGCCCATACTGTATGGTATAACCGACACCTGAGCTATGAAAGGAACTTGATTTGTTGTTAACATAAGTTATAATCATGAATGCTTGACGAGATTTACAAGTATTAGCACTAATTGAATAAGATGACTAATGTAATCATGTTAACAATCTATAATCAAATTGGAACCTCCTTTGTGTGTGGTTTCCAATTGAATAATAAGAGTTTATATTATACTTGTTTGACATACCATTAGTGGATCCTCTAACCTTGACATTTGTTATTATCATTGTTTACTCCTTTCATTAATATTACATCTCAAAGTTCTCATCATCTTCTTCTTCTTCTCCTTCTTTTTCTTTATTATTATTATTATTGTTGTTATTATTATTATTATTATTATTACTATTCTTATTGTTGCTATTATTGTTGTTTATAATTATTGTTTATAATTGTTGTTTATTATTGTTGTTGTATTATTGTTATTTATAATTTATACAATTAACCTCTTTGTGGTTCGACCCCGGTCTTGCCGGGTTATTTATTACTTCGACACTCCTACACTTGGGAGAAGACATCAATCTTTTAGTCGTATCAAGTTGTTGGCGCCGTTGCCGGGGAGGTAAGTTTTGTATAAATTATAATATTTATTTTATTTTCTCTTTTCACTTTTCTTGTATATAACTTTGTTTCTTTTCTCTTGTTTCTTCTTCTTTTGTTTTCCTTTTCCTTTTATTCTATTCCTACACGTGCATGAGAGTGTGGTCACGTACATCAAGTGGTAGACTTTGTAGGGTATCCTCATCATTTTCAGAAAATATGGCCGAAGAAGATAATCAATCACTTCATAATGAGAATAATGAGAATAACTGTGCTAGAACACTTAGAGACCACATGAATCCCACAAGAACAAGTGCACCATCATGCATAGTTTTTCCTCCCGATGCATCTCATTTTAATTTTAAACCAGGTATTATTCAACCAATGCATCTTATTTTAATTTTAAGCCAGACATTATTCAACTTTTACCTTCTTTTCATGGCTTAGAATTGGAAAATCCATACTTGTATTTAACGGAATTTAAGGAGGTCTGCAACACATAAAATAATTTAAATTGTAGCATGAACACCATCAGATTAAAGCTTTTTCCTTTTTCATTAAAAGATAAAGCTAAAACATGGCTATAAAATTTAGGCAGACAAGAGAAAATAAGGATTGTCACCAAGTCAAGAGTTGGCCACCCACTCATCAATTAGTCATCAAATCAATAGTTCCCAATTTTGGCCTATAAAAGGAGGCATTTGTCATGCATTTAGGCATCTTGGTCTCCAGATCTTTAGGCATCTTGGTTTCTAGATCAAGATCATGCTCTTGCTTTCTCTCTTTGTATTTTTTGTATTGCTTATGCTTTGCTTTCATTAATATCAAGTTTATGTCTTTCATTTCCTTTCATTTTCTTAGTTAACTTTTATCTTATTTATGTTTTTATTTTGTTTATTTATTTTTCTTTCTTTCATTATGTCTAGCTAAGTTTATTATGTCAAGGTGAAAAGGCTATACTAATGGTGTAAGAATAAGTATAGTGTAAACTTAATATGGACTTTAATGTTTGATACTAACATGTTTTGTATTTGTTATCTTGTTCACTTTTTAATACTTTGCTTGTTAAATGACTAATCTTGATTTATGTTGTATAACACTTGGTACAACAAATGCTTGGCACTTTCATAGTTCATACTGTATGGTATAACCGACACCTGAGCTATGAAAGGAACTTGATTTGTTGTTAATATAAGTTATAATCATGAATGCTTGACGAGATTTATAAGTATTAGCATTAATATAATAAGATGATTAATGTAATCATGTTAACAATATATAATCTGATTGGAACCCCCTTTGTGTGTGGTTTCCAATTGAAGAATAAGAGTTTATACTATACTACTTTGACATACCATTAGTGGATCCTCTAACCTTGACATTTGTTATTATCATCATTTAATCCTTACATTAATATTCCATCTCCAAGTTCTCATCATCTTCTTCTTCTTCTCTTTCTTTTTCTTTATTATTATTATTATTATTATTACTACTACTACTACTACTACTATTATTATTGTTGTTGTTATTGTTGTTATTGTTATTGTTGTTATTATTGTTGTTATTGCTATTATTGTTGTTTATAATTTGTACAATTAACCTCCTTGTGGTTTGACCCCGGTCTTGCCGGGTTATTTATTACTTCGACACTTCTACACTTGAGAGAAGACATTAATCTTTTGCTCATGTCAAGTTTTTGGCGCCATTGCCAGAGAGATAAGTTCTTGTACAAATTATAGTATTTATTTTATTTTCTTTTTTTACTGTATATAACTTTATTTCTTTGTTCTTGTTTCTTCTTCCTCTTATTCTATTCCTACATGTGCATGAGAGCATGGTC
>NW_011501743.1:0-24859 GCF_000495115.2 Populus euphratica
GTTTTTCCTCTCGATGCATCTCATTTTAATTTTAAGCCAGACATTATTCAACTTTTACCTTCTTTTCATGGCTTAGAATTGGAAAATCCATATTTGCATTTAAGGGAATTTTAGGAGGTCTACAACACATATAATAATTTAAATTGTAGCATGAACACCATCAGATTAAAGCTTTTCCCTTTTTCATTAAAAGATAAAGCTAAAACATGGCTACAAAATTTGAAACCAGGATCCATTCGTGCTTGGGATGAAATGCAACAACAATTTTTAAAGAAGTTTTCCCCATCTCATAGAACAAACTCTTTCAAAAGACAAATCACCACTTTCACTCAAAAACCAGGAGAAACCTTTTACCAATGTTGGGATAGGTATCGAGACTTGCTTAGTACTTGCCCTTATCATGGTTTTGAAACATGGAGATTGGTTTCACATTTTTATGAAGGGTTAACACCTAGAGATAGACAAATGGTTGAATTGATATGCAATGGAACTTTTGAAGATAAAGACCCTAATGAAACAATGGAGTACTTAGACTTGTTAGCTGAAAATGCTCAAAATTGGGACACCGCGGGTACATATGAGGCACCGAGTAAAACTCAACCTCATACATCTAGTGGAGGTATGTACAACCTTAGAAGTAAAACTCAACATCATACATCTAGTGGAGGTATGTACAACCTTAGGGAAGATCATGACCTTCAAGCCAAGTTTGTATCTTTAGCTAGAAAAGTCGAGGTACTAGAATTGAAAAAGAGTGGTCAATTAAAATCTGTTAAAAACATTATGTGTCAAATATATGAAATAAATAAACATTCAACCAATAACTGTCCAACCTTACCTTCTTCTAAGGAATGTCTCCATGAACAAGCCCATGCTTTAAAAAAATTTCAAAGGGCCAACCATAACCCATACTCCCAAACATACAACCCTGGTTGGAGAAATCACCCAAATTTTAGTTGGAAGAGTGAGAACAACAATGCACAAACTTCACAACCACCGTTTCAAGCACACCACAATTTCTAAAATTCTCATGGATATGCACCTCCTTATGCTCCACCTCCTAGAAGAAATCTTGAGGAAACATTGCATGCATTCATTGAAAAGCAAGAGACAATCAATACTCAACTTGCTCAAAACATGATAGATTTTAAAGATACTCTTGCAAAATTAACATCTGCTCTTAGTTTCCAAGAGAAAGGTAAGTTTCCATCTCAACCACAACAAAATCCCAAGGGGCAATACAATGCAAATGCAAGTAGTTCTGGAAGCCAACACATGGATCAAGTTAAATCAGTCACTACTCTTTGCAGTGGTAAGGTTACTGAAAAACCCTCTCTTGAACCTTATAAGAAAGATGATGATTCAATCTCTGAGGGTAAGGAAGGGGTTGAATCTGAAAATTGCAAAGAAAAGACTGATTCTCCGCCAGCACTTCCATTTCCTCAAGCTATAACCAAACAAAGAAAAGTCAATCACAACTCTGAAATTTTTAAAACTTTCAAACAGGTAAGAATCAATATACCTTTGCTGGATGCTATTAAACAGGTTCCTTCCTATGCTAAATTTTTAAAAGATCTATGCACTGTGAAGAGGAAACTGAATGTGAAAAAGAAAGTCTTTCTAGCCGAACAAGTAAGTGTTATTCTTCAAAACAATAATGCTTTGAAATATAAAGACCTTGGTTGTCCTACAATTTCTTTCTTTATTGGAGAGCATAAAATTGAAAGAGCCTTACTTGATCTCGGTGCTAGTGTAAATTTACTTCCATATTCAGTTTTTCCGAGTCTCAATCTAGGTGAGTTAAAACCAACTTCTATAACTCTTTTACTTGCCGATAGATCTATAAAAGTGCCTAGAGGAATAATTGAAGATGTGTTAGTACAAGTCGATAAATTCATTTATCCTGTGGATTTTATTGTCTTGGACACACAACCTGTTGAAGTATGTAATTCATTTCCTGTTATTTTGGGACGTCCATTTCTTGCAACTTCTAACGCATTGATTAATTGTAGGAATGGACTGATGAAGCTATCATTTGGAAACATGACATTAGAGATGAATATTTTCAACATTTGCAAGCAACCTAGAGATGATAATGATTTACAAGAAGTGAACTTTACTGAAAAATTAATTCATGATCAATTTCCAACCGCTTCCAGTGAAATTGAGATTGATGAATTTGATGATTTGCAAATGGTTTATTTTCAGGAAGAATCAAAGGCAAGTAATTGGAGCCCACAAATTGAGGAATTGCCACCACGATCAATTAAGTCCATACCTTCAAGTGTTTAACCACCCAAACCTGATTTGAAGTCGTTGTCATTTAATCTCAAATACTCATTTCTAGAAGAAAATGAAATTTTTCCGGTAATAATCTCTTCCAAACTTAATGCACATCAAGAAGGTAAGTTATTACAAACTCTGAAAATGCATAAAAATGCATTAGGATGGACCATAGCTAATATAAAAGGAATTAGTCCTTTGATTTGTACACACATAATTTATTTGGAGGAAAATGTTAAACCCTCTAGAGAAATGCAACGAAGGCTAAATCCTAATATGAAAGAAGTAGTGAAAAATGAAGTTATTAAGCTTCTACACAATGAAATCATTTATCCTATTTCTGACAGCAAATGGGTAAGTCCTACCCAAGTTGTACCCAAGAAGTCTGGAGTCACTGTGATAACAAATGAAAATAATGAGTTAATTCCCACTAGAACTGTTACTGGTTGACGCATGTGCATTGACTATAGGAAACTTAATTTAATGATTAGAAAAGATCATTTTCCTTTTACCTTTCATAGATCAAATCCTAGAAAGAGTTGCAGGTCATGAATTTTATTGTTTCCTAGATGGCTATTCGGGTTACAACCAAATTGAAATTGCATTGGAAGATTAAGAGAAGACTACTTTCACATGTCCATTTGGTACTTTTGCATATCGAAGGATGCCTTTTGGATTATGTAATGCAGCAGCCACATTTCAAAGATGCATGCTTAGTATATTTAGTGATATAGTTGAACATTTTCTTGAGATTTTCATGGATGATTTTTCTGTTTTTGATGATTCATTTGATGATTGTTTGACTAACTTAGAAAAGGTTTTAACCAGGTGTGAAGAGAAGAATCTTGTGCTGAATTGGGAAAAATGTCACTTTATGGTAACAAACGGCATTGTACTTTGTCACATTGTTTCATCAAAAGGAATTGAGGTTGACAAATCAAAAATCAAGTTAATTGCAAACTTGCCAACACCAAAATCTATTAAAGATGTTAGATCATTCCTAGGACATGCTGGTTTTTATAGAAGGTTCATCAAAGATTTTAGTGTAATTTCTAAGCCTTTAAGTAACCTTCTAACAAAGGATACTATTTTTGAATGGACTGAACATTGTGAAAAAGCCTTTGTTAAACTTAAAAACTTGCTTACTTGTGCTCCTGTCATTCAACCTCCCGATTGGTCATTACCTTTTGAAATAATGTGTGACGCTAATGATTTTGCCGTAGGTGCTGTTTTAGGACAAAGAAAAGATAAGAAACCTTATGTGATTTACTATGGAAGTAAAACTTTAACTAGTACTCAAATGAATTATACCACCACTGAAAAAGAATTACTTGTAGTAGTATTTGCATGTGAAAAATTCAAGTCTTATCATGTTGGCTCACATGTTGTCGTTTTCATGTAGTATTGAAATATCTTCTTTCTAAGAAAGATTCTAAGGCTAGATTAGTACGGTGGATTTTGTTACTTCAAGAATTTGATATCACAATCAAAGATAAGAAAGGCAGCGAAAATGTTGTTACAGATCACTTGTCAAGATTGACAACAGATTCGAAAACTGACATCACACCAATCGATGACTACTTTCCCAATGAGTCTTTACTTTCTGTCTCTACAATGCCTTGGTTTGCTAATATTGTCAATTTTCTTATTTCAGGACAATTGTCAGCTCATTGGAGTACCCAAGATAAAAGAAAGTTCTTGAACAAAATGAAGAAATTTTATTGGGATGACCCTTATTTATTCAAATATTGTCCTGATCAAATATTTTGAAGATGCATTCCTGACAATAAGGTAAGTAGTGTCATTAAATTTTGTCATTCTGAGGCATGTGAGGGCCATTTCTCATCAAGAAAGACAACTGCAAAAATCTTACAAAGTGGATTTTATTGGCCCACCATGTTCAAAGACTCGCATGCATTTTGCAAGACTTATGAGAATTGTCAAAAGTTAGGATCTATTTCAAAACGTCACATGATGTCTTTAAATCATATTCTTGTCATTAAGATCTTTGACTGCTGGGGTATAGATTTCATAGGTTCATTCCCTCCATCATTTGGTTTCTTATACATATTAGTCGCAGTAAATTATGTTTCAAAATGGATAGAGGTAATTCCAAGTCGCAACAATGATCACAAAACAGTGATAAAGTTTTTGAAAGAAAATATTTTGAGTCGATTTGGAGTCCCTCGAGCCATAATAAGTGATGGTGGAACACATTTCTACAACAAGCCCTTTGAGTCTTTAATGAAGAAATATGGAATCACACGCAAAGTTGCCACCCTTTATCACCCTCAAACAAGTGGACAAGTAGAGCTTGCTAATAGGGAGATCAAACATATTTTGGAGAAAACAGTGAACCCTAATAAGGAAGACTGGTCTTTAAGACTTAATGATGAACTTTGGGCTTATCGAACTGCTTATAAAACATCATTAGGTATGTCACCTTATAGACTAGTCTATGAAAAACCTTGCCACTTGCCTGTGGAACTTGAACATAAATCTTATTGGGCTATTAAAGTTTTCAATTCAAATCTGGATGATGCTAGTCAATTGTGAAAATTACAAATAAATGAGCTTGAGGAAATAAGAAATGATGCATATGAAAATTCAAGAATTCATAAAGCAAGACTTAAAGAGTTTCATGATAAGAAAAACATTCAATGTTGGTCAAAAAGTCTTACTTTATAATTCTCAACTGCATTTATTTCCTGGAAAATTAAGATCAAGATGAAGTGGTCCTTTTATTCTGAAACATGTGTATTCATATGAGGCCTACGACATTGAGAATCCAAAGAATGACAATGTTTTCAAGGTAAATGGACATCGTCTGAAAGTTTACTTTGATAATTTTTCAATTGAACATGACTCTATTGAATTGGGTGAGCTTGTATATAAAGATTGATTTTTTTTTTCATATTATTTTTTTGTTTCTTTTTTAGTGATTTTTATTAGTTTCTCTCACCCCGATCAAATGACGGATAACGGTACTCCGTGACTTAAGTCGGTTCTTTCAGTTTCCCACAATAACTGATATCCGTGTATATATTTATGCAATTCTTTGAATCTCTCTTCCAATTCTCATTTGAAAATGGACACTAATCTTGAAAAATTGAAAAAGTATTTTCCCGCTCTGCCTCAGAATGCGATTACAAAAATTTACCGTGCTAGATGTGCAAGATTGAGATTGTTAATGAATCATGGAATTCCTGAAGATATTCGTTGGTTGATTGAAGCAAAGGTCCGATTATCAGGTGAGTCCTCTAACTCCTTCATTTCACACATGCTTGGAATAGGTAAAAGCTCTTTTGCAAAGAAACATCGTGCAAAATGACTGAAAGTCTGTCATTGATGTGTCAAATGGACTTATAATGCACAATGTTGTTCTTTAGGAATGGTATCTATAAACCGTGAAGATAAAATACAATTCATTAAGGATGGCCTGAGTAAGGAGTCTTTAGATAATCTTCTATTGACTCTTGAGACGCATCTTAGTGGAGATATGCATCGTGCAATTCATCATTTATGGCCCCATTTTCATAAAGAACATGATCGACTTAGTCTTGGGAATCTGACTAAAAAAGACCCTGTTTGCTAGTTTTTAAAAAAACTGGATGGGAAGCCTATCCCCGACCCATAGAGGGCATTTAAGCCGTTCTTGGATGTAAAACCAAGGGAAGATGTGAGCCACAATCACAACTACCTATACATACACATGTTTTTTTAAATAAATAAATAAATAAAGAGAGAGAGAGAGAGTGCAAGACTCCAACTGACCTACACATAGGTGGTATGATTGCCCTTTTAATTTCTCATCTATAAAATCCTCTCTTCCTTCCCTTCATTTCCACTCAACCCATACATTCATCAATTATAGAAGTGTGTAGTAATGGCAAGTTCCTCAAGTCATCAAATAAAAAGTATTTGTGTTTTCGGTGGATCTAGTCTTGGGAAAGAAAAGGAGTTTTTAGAATCAGCAAATCATCTTGGTCAGGTGCTAGCTGAGAGAAAGATTCATTTAGTGTATGGCGGAGGTAGTCTGGGGTTAATGGGAGGTGTGTCAATAGCTGCATTTTTAGGAGGTAGTCAAGTTTTGGGGGTCGTCCCCGAAGCTTTAGCACAAGGGGAAATCATTGGAAAAACAATTGCAGAGGAACTGCAGGTCTCCACAATGTCGGCTCGAATGAATGAAATGTTTAACCATGCTGATGCCTTCATTACTTTACCAAGTGGTCTAGGCACATTGGAAGAGATCTTTCATATTTCCTCTTGGGCCCAACTGTACATTCACCATAAACCCATTGGTTTGTTAAATGTTAATGGTTATTATGATAAGTTGTTGTCTTTTCTTGATCATGCTGTGGAACAGGAATTTCTAACAACTTCTGCACGATAAATCATAATTTCTGTAGCTACTACTGAATAATTGATTGACCAACTACAGTCTTTCATTCCTATAATTGATCCTTCCATGAGTCACATAAATTGGTCAACTAAGGAAAGCCGTAAAAAGCTTAGATTGGATTTGAGCCTTCATTTGTGAATCTTTGTGTCTTTTGGTTTTATTATTGTGTTTTGTTGTTTCTTATATTTGTTTTAGTGTGTTTCAGGTTTGCTAGTGTTCGTTATTTCAGGTGATATCTTCTATACTATATCTTTCTACCTTTAAACATTGAGGACCATGTCTCGTTTTAGTTGGGGGGATAGGGTAGTACTTAAAAAAAAAAAACTAACTGTGTTTTCTATTTCATAAAGCATGTGCAAAATTATTGTTACTATGATAGCAGAGTAAGGAGAACTTTTTATGACTCTTGAGACGCATCTTAGTAATCATTCGTAATAAGGTCTATCATAATACTTCTTGAAATATTCAGAGTTCCAAACTCTCGCATTGTTATCACTTAATTCTACTCATATACTTATTTAACATGTATTCTTAAACCTTAATTTACACACACACACTTTAAACATATGATTATGGGTTGCATATTGGATTATTATATTATTTATGTTCTTTTGTTAAAGGTAACAACTAAGGGAAAATGATAGTATATAATTAAAAAAAAGAGAAAAAAAACAAAAAAAAAAGAAAAAAGAAAAAAATGATAATAATAAAAATGTAGATAAGTTTAGTTTCGTAGCCTCCCTAACCTAAGCAATTAAGCCTGAAGGGGTGTTTTAACACCTAATACCTTAAAGTTAACTGACTTGGGAGTTATTGGCCCAACGCTTGTTACATGGGTTGAGGAAAAAAGCTTAAGGGAATCAAACATTGTACTATCTACGTATCAGTATCTACGACCCGAGTTACTAAGCTTGTAGATGTGTCTTAACACCTAATGCCCTAAGACCAACTGGTCTGGGAGTCATTAGCTAAAAGCTCGTTACATGGGTTAAAGATGCATGATGTTTTAAATTACATGTATATATATTAAAAAAAAAAGACAAAAATAATAATCCCAACCCAAGGAAGTTAACCCTAAACATTAGAACAAAAATTTTGTTTTCTTCCAAGAAAAGCCCCATAATTATATGTTGATACATTGAGCACAAAAGAAAGGTTTATAAATATCTTGTTAAGAGGTATTAAGCAGGTATATAAATTTAATGAGAGTTTGTTTATCTGGATAAATTAATGGAAGTTAAATGATGACTACCTTGCTTTGTGGAATTTGCAAAGTATTTTTCTATTTTAACACTTTGATTACTACGGACTAGTAATAAGCTAGTTGGGGGGTGT
Source organism: Populus euphratica (assembly GCF_000495115.2). Classification (NCBI taxonomy): domain Eukaryota; kingdom Viridiplantae; phylum Streptophyta; class Magnoliopsida; order Malpighiales; family Salicaceae; genus Populus; species Populus euphratica. The sequence continues at coordinate 8,021 of NW_011501743.1, forward strand.
GATTGATACTTAAAAGTGTGTTTTTATCAAGGTTTTATATCATCATTTTGCACTTGAAGTATCAATAACTCCTTAACTAAAGCATGTTTTATAATAATATATCTAATAATATAAGATACCTTTAATTTGTGGTAAATGTTCATTTTAAATGCAGGCCTATCACATAAATGAAAGATACCTTTAATTTAAGCATGTTTTATAATAATATATCTAATAATATAAGATACCTTTAATTTATGATAAATTTTCATTTTAAATGCAGTCCTATCACATAAATTAAAGGATTGATTGATGAATTTAAGAACTAAAATTGAAAGGACAAAGAGATGGCCAAACTTAGAAAAGAGATGTCGGTGCAGTCCAAACCGGAATACTATTCAGAAATTGGATCATATCTAGAGCTGTAAATCTCAGATTTAGATCTACTTTATATGGATGGAAAGGTAAGACATAGGCCTACAACTTTCATATGGAGCCCAAGATCTAAAAAGGTCATTTTCAAGTTCAAATTGGAGCGACAATAAATAAGCCCGAATCTGTCCTCCAACCTAGGCACTGTTTAGTATTTTGGCCATATCTAGAGTTCTAGAAGTCAAAATGGTCTGAAGTTTTTACACAAGAAAGCTGAGACAATTTCCTACAACTTTCATGTTTTCAAGTGGTTCGAATTTTGACGTTATCGATGACATTTTTGGCAGACAAAAGAAGATAAGGATTGTCACCAAGTCAAGAGTTGACCACCTACTCATCAATTAGTCATCAAATCAGTAGTTTCTAATTTTGGCCTATAAAAGGAGGCATTTGCCATGCATTTAGGCATCTTGGTTTCCAAATCAAGATCATGCTCTTGCTTTCTTTCTTTGTATTTTTTTGTAATGTTTATGCTTTGCTTTCATTAATATCAAGTTTATGGCTTTCATTTCCTTTCCTTTACTTTGTTAACTCTTATCTTTTTTATGTTCTTATTTTCTTTATTTATTTTTCTTTGTTTCATTATGTCTAGCTAAGTTTATTATGTCAAGGTGAAAAGGTTACACTAATGGTATAAAAATAAGTATAGTGTAAACTTAATATGGACTTTAATGTTTGATACTAACATGTTTTGTATTTGTTATCTTGTTCACTCTTTAATACTTTGCTTGTTAAATGACTAATCTTGATTTATGCTGTATAACACTTGGTACAACAAATGCTCGACACTTTCATAGCCTATACTGTATGGTATAACCGACACCTGAGCTATGAAAGAAACTTGATTTGTTGTTAACATAAGTTATAATCATGAATCCTTGACGAGATTTACAAGTATTAGCATTAATCGAATAAGATGACTAATGTAATCATGTTAACAATCTATAATCTGATTGGAACCTCCTTTGTGTGTGGTTTCCAATTGAATAATAAGAGTTTATACTATACTTGTTTGACATACCATTAGTGAATCCTCTAACCTTGACATTTGTTATTATCATTGTTTAATCCTTACATTAATATTCCATCTCCAAGTTCTCATCATCTTCTTCTTCTTCTCTTTCTTTTTCTTTATTATTATTATTACTACTACTACTACTACAACTACTACTACTACTACTACTACTACAACTACTACTACTACTACAACTACTACTACTACTACTACTACTACTACTACTACTATTATTATTATTATTATTATTATTATTATTATTGTTGTTGGTGTTGTTGTTATTATTATTGTTGTTATTATTGATATTGTTGTTGTTTATAATTGTTGTTTATAATTTGTACAATTAACCTCCTTATGGTTCGACCCCAGTCTTGCCGGGTTATTTATTACTTCGACACTCTTGCACTTGGGAGAAGACAGCAATCTTTTAGTCGTGTCACCAACATCCAGGATTATAAAGAAATTACTCCAATGGCTACCTCAAATAAGTCAATGGCTACTATTAAGAATGGTAATCTACTATATATAAAAACTATAGATATGGTAAGTTAGAGACAAATCAACTTATATAAATAAGGAATCAACAGCTACCTTAGAAAAGTTAATGACTACTATTCAGAATGGTAATCTACCATACATAGAAACTATAGTTATGATAGATCATAGACAAATTAACCTATATAAATAAGAAATCTTGTAACTATAGAAAAGACTACAATTATGGAAAGTCAATAGTTATTACTCTTTATATATAGAACATCTTGTTCAAGTTATGTATTATGTGTGCTTATGTCTGTATTTCATTGCAATAAATAGAAATCTATCTTCTTCATCTACTATCTCCTTTATATTTTTCTCTTGGTATCGAGCTTGAGTGGGCACACACAAAATAAACACAATCACATATTCCCACAATGACTTCATTGTCTCTCAATATTGGGAACTTTACTACCGTCAAGCTTAATCAAACAAACTATCCATTATAGAGAGAATAAGCTCTAACTCTTGTAAAAAGTCAGGAGCTAGTCAAGCATTTCACCAATAAAGATCTTGCACCAACAAAATACACCATACAAGATCCAATCAATAACCCACACTTAGAAAATAAAGTACAAGTCCTAATAGAAGCTTTCATCACTTGGAGAAAATCTAATCGACTTCTTCGAGGTTGGAATATTGAAACTTTGTCTAAAGAAGCACTTAGCCTTGTTGTTGGATTAGAAACAACATCTGTTGTTTGGGAAGCACTCAAGAATGCCTATGCTAAAGACTCACAAGAATGTGAATTTACACTTCGTTAACAGTTACTTACTTTCATAAACATGAAAATAAATTTATGGAAGAATACATCTACACTTTTAAAAGCTTGTGTGATAGCCTTGCAACAATTGGAAAACCAATTTTAAATAATGAAAAGGTTTTTTTGTCTTCTCACCAGCCTTGGTCCACAGTATGAAAACTTCACAACAACCATGTTAAAGCCTCCAAGACCACCCTATTCAAACCTGGTTTCTCAACTCCAAAATTTAAATCAGCATCATAACTAGTTCTCCTTTCATACAAACATAACAAACACATAATTTCCTCAACAACTTGATTTTATAGGCAACAATAGTAACACAATTAGCAAAGCACACTACAACCTTCCTCAACACACAAATCATATCAATTCTCATTCATTGGGAGAGAATTTCAAGTCCAACAATCCAAAGATCAAAATAGAAGGTATTTCACCCCGACTTAACAACAATGTCCTCGACCACCAAGAGAGTGTCACATGACTCAAACATAACGAGATTTTTATCATGAGATCAAATGCCAATATTATGGCACAATGAGTCACATTGCTAAAATCTCTTAGTGGATACCTAAACAGAAAACTACTCAGGATAGTAAAATCCCACAAGCACTAATAGCCCTTATACTAGACAACACGATTATTGATACAGAATGGAAATCAAACACTAGTGCCTCAAATCACATGGCAAGTAAGCTAGGTATGTTAACTGATATTTGAGAGTATTTTGGAACTAATTTCATTGTTATTGGGAATGGATCTTTTCTACCAAACATTTGTGTTGAAGATTCATTTATTAAACAAAACAATACTAAATTACCTATCAATGATGTTCTACTTGTTCCTAAATTAATAAAAAAATTTACTTTCAGTAAGTTAGCATACAAAACAATTTCCTATGAATTGTGAGTTCTCTGACATTGATTTTTGTGTTAAAGAACAAAAAACAAGACAACTTCTGATCATAGGTAGACATAAGGGTGATCTTTATTTATGTCTTGTATACTTCACCAGAATTACATTTCTCTTATCGTTTTAAAACTAGATTAGCAGAAGTTTGGCATCAGTGTTTAAGACAACCTCAAGTTTTTTCCATACACTTATTAAAAAATAAAAGATTGATTGGAGCTACGAAGACTGAAGAACTTTGTAATAGTTGTTAGTTAGGAAAACTGCAAATTATCTTTTTTTCACCTTCTGAACATTCAAGTACTGATGTTTTTGAGAAAATACATTGTGATTTATGGGAACTTGCCCCTATTTTATCTATTAAAAAATTCATATATTATGCCTTCCTAGTAAATTATTTCTATAAATATACATGGATAACTCTTAATTTTTTTTTTTATTTTTTAACAGTTTTTATGTCATTTGAAAAGTATGTTAGTAGGCAATTCAATAAATAAATCAAAGTCTTTCACTCAAATGGAGGAGGAGAGTTTATTAACTTAAAATTATCAAGTTATTTTTACTTCATCAGGTATCTTGCCCTTACACTACTAAACAAACAGGTATAGCTGAAAGGCGATACAGAATTATAAAAGAACTAGGTATGACAATGCTATTTCATAATGGTACTCCTTTATTCTTATGGGTAGAAGCTTTCACAACTGTTGTTTATCTCATTAATAGATTGCCCTTCTTTACTCTTAATTCCAACTCTCCTTATTTTCTATTACATGGTAAACATCCTATTTATTCATCTCTTTGTATTTTTAGCTCAAGATGTTTTCCTTACACTTAGGACACAAAACAAAATAAATTTGATTCAAAAAGTGTTTCATATATTTTTATAGGCTATAGTGATCAATATAAAGGATATAAATGCTTTCATCCAACAAGCAAGAATTTTTTTGTCTCACAACATGTATTTAGCAAGTCTATCTTTCCATATAAACAAACTAATAACAACACAAATATTGATCTTTCTAATCATGTCCTTAGCATATTTGATTCTTAGCTAACTATTCCTACCACTGCATATACCTTTAAAACACTAACAACACCACCATGCTTAAGCTCTCTGCCCACATCCATGTTTCCTACCATGCCCTCAAACAAACTAGCATGTTCTTCCTCTAAAGTTATTCCTCTAGCTAATGTTGCTATACAAATCTATGATGGCTATGTTGAAAAACAATAGCAGCTTCATCATTAGAACCGTGACACCCTAATTACTTAGCTAAAGACATTACACATTTCAAAGAAGACAATATACACTGCTTGCCTTGGTATCTCTAACTCTATGATAGCACAGTCTCTTCGTGATGACCCTTACATTGATAAGCATATAAAAAATGATTCCTCAGAAGAACAACCTAGTCTACCAAAGATTGCACACAATCTCTATCATGATACTTCCTACTCTACAACAAAATATTTTAGTCATAATCCCTCAAATCACCAAAAATTTCAATAGTCAACCTATGACACCTTAACTAATCAGCAGGAGAAAGGACAAACAAGTTCAGTTTCTCACTCTATGGTCACTTATTCACAATATGCTCTACAAGAAGCTGCACAAACTCTTTATCATGATGCCTCTCACTCTTCAGCAAAAGAGTGACCATGACCACTTGTTCTATGACCACTAGATGCGAACCCTTATGGAATTTAATGAAATTCGTGACCCTAAGATCAATCTAATCCAAGTTTGTTGAGATTTAAATGAGCTTATCACAATGGAAGACTTGCTTTAAGGCAACAAGACTACAAACCAACTCGATCACAATGCCTACACTTGGAGATGAGTAAATGAAGTATAAATTCATAACAAATAATGGTTAATTCCTTGAAGAGTTGAAAGTTCAACCAAAAACCAAGATGGAGAAACCAAAATGTTGGCTACAATACTGAAAATATCATCAAAAGTCTATCTTGAAATTATCCTAAAGAGTATTTAAACTCTAAGCTAAAACCCTAGTTTCCATAATGGGTCTCACATAAGCTTAATATAAATAATAATCAACCCAAGCTAAAACTAGCCTAAAATAATTAAAATAAACAAAATAAACAAGTCTGGGACCCAAATAAAATGTTTCATCTCAAAATAAATAAAGTTTGATAGCCCAACTAATTAAATAAGAAAAGTTTATTTTTTCCATATTGTGGCTGGCAACAACAAAAGCCCAACTTAAAACTGATGGTTCTCTCTCGTATTATTTAATTAGAAGGCATGCCATATACCATTGGAAAGGTATGAAAGTCTAGTTTCTATTCCAACTAGAATCACATCAAAATTCAATTTGTAAGTCCAATTATGACCAAATGAGTAACGAAAGGTCAAACTATCCGATCTAGTATTCTTCTCCCTATCCTTGTGTAATGGTCTTAGTTTCACCAACAAGCCCCTCTTGAACATGAACAAGAGTAATCAAGGCTTTCTCTTTATTATTACAAATGCTCTTGAAGTTCACCTTAGCCTATATATCTTGAAAAAGTCCATTAAAAGCTTATTTGAACTTTTTAACCCTAAGCCTAATAACTGAACCAACTAAAACCTCCAATGGATCCTTTTATGGTTGGATCGCATCATAACTCATTCATAATATAGCATCATAAAGCCAAATCCCAAATATGCATTAACATCTATCACCTATATTCGGATGCCTCGTGAGCCTCGAATCGTGCGATATGCACTACCTTATCCAGGGTTGAAAGTAGATATAAAGGATGAACTCACATCCTTACATCACAATCAAACATGGCAATTGGTGCCTCACACCATAGATATGCATATCATAAGTTTTAAATAGACATTTAAAACAAAACTCAAATATGATGAAACCTTAGATTGCCTTAAAGCTCATGTTATTGCCAAAGTTTACCACCAGATTGATGGACTAGACTACACTAAAACATTCTCTTTAATTGTCAAGTCAAGAACCATTCGATTAATTATCACTATAACTCTTGTTCATCACTAGCCTCTATGGTAGCTTAATGTTAGAAATGCATTTTTGCATGGTTTAATTTATAAAAACATCTATATGGAACAATTACCAGGAATGACAGATCCTCATCTTCCACAACATATTTGCAAGCTTTAACACGTGCTCTATGAACATAAACAAGCACCTCATGTTTGGTTTTATAATTTTAGTACCTTTCTTCTCAAATAAGGCTTCCATTGTAGCTTAGTAGATCCTTTTTTTTTTTTGTTTTTCATTTTGATTATGGCTCTCTCATTCTTCTGCTTTATCTTGATGATATACTTCTTACAAGAACTATATATACACTTGTTATAGACTTTATTACTCTTCTCAGCCAGGAATTTTCCATGAAGGACATAGGACTTACTCATCATTTTCTTGACATAGAAATTTCACTAACAACAAGTGGCCTTCACTTATCACAATCACATTATGCCTTTACAATTCTAAAACATAGAATATAGTCGGCTGCAAACTGATGAGTACACCACTTGAAGCAAGAACTAAAGCTTCATCAAATGCTCTTCTTCTAGAAGATGTTAGCTTCTTTCTCGAGTTTATTGGCTCTCTACAGTATCTCACACTCATTCGACTAGATCTCTTATTTGGTGTTAAGTATGTCTCTTAATTGATACATACTCCTATGATTGCTCATTTAACAATGGTCTGTCATATCTTATGATATGTTAAAGGCAACTATTAATAATGGTCTACTTCTAATATTAAGCTTAATTTTCCTACCTTTTCAGATGATGATTGGGTTGGATGCCTAACTACATGACATTCTACCATTGGCTATTGTGTCTTCCTTGGTCATAATCTCATCTCCTGGTATGCTAAGAAAAAACACACCATTTTGACATTTAGCACTAAAGCTGAATATCGTGTTATGGCCAACATTACCGCAAAACTTACATGGTTGACCTAAATCCTTCATGATTTACACATTCCAATGATATCTCCATTTGTGCTCAATTATGATGATATTAGTACTCTCCATATGACGGTCAATCATATTTTCCATGCATACAGTAAGTATATTGAGATTGATTACCATTTTGTACAGGAACACGTAGCTCTTGGAAAGCTTATTACGCATTAGATTCCCACTTCTAATAAGATTGTTGATTTGTTTACTAAGTCGGTGTCCAAAGCTATTCTTCTTCATTTCCAAAGCAAACTTTGCATCTAACCTCGACAACATTTAAGAGAGAGTATTAACAATCATACAAAAACAATAACAAGCAAAAACATCACTTCTCCTTCATCCTCATATAGATCATAACAACTCTGCAACAGCAACAGAAAACTACAGTAGCAAAACCTCCTCTGCAGTAGCAACAACATCACAACAACTTCATCCTTGTTAGCAATCTTAACCAATCTTAATTAAGAACTATCATGCCAACATCGAGGATTGTAAAGAAAATTACTCCAGTGGCTACCTCAGTGAAGCGAATGACTACTATTCAAATTGGTAATCTACCATACATGAAAACAATCATTGTGGCAGATCATAAACAAATCAATCTCTACAAATAAGGAATCAATAGCTACCATAAAAATGCCAATGGATACTATTCAGAATGATAAGCCACCATATATGGAAACTATAGTTGTGATAAATCTAAGACAAATCAACCTATATCTATAAGGAATCCTATAACTATAGAAACAAATACAGATGAAAACCCATTAGTTACTACTCTTCATATAAAGAACATGACGTACAAGTTGAATATTATGTCTGCTCATATCTGTATTAGAGTCTAATAAACATAAATCTATCTTTTCCATTTACTATCTACTCTATGTTTTTCTCTCTAGTTAGTAACATTTAAAAATTATATGATTAAAAAAAATTTCACAAGGTTTCCTTAAAAGAATGTTGATTTTATATTAATTTTAAACATTCTTCCGTTTCAATTATTCCACGATAAATTCTCTTTCCATCACATTATCATCCTTGCATTATGCTACCTGAGATCAATTGAGAACTATAAAACTTCTTAACAATATCTTGTATTGTGCCGTATAAATTTATTACTAGTACCCGTTACAATTAAGGTAAGATAAATGCATAGGTTAAGTTCACATTAAAGAGTAGGAGTTACACAATAATATGAACGTAACTACATTCTGTATGTTATTTATATTTGTAAACCATTTAATTGGATTGTGCTATTATACTAAAACAGGGAACTTATTGAGCAATTTTCTAAATTTATCAATCTTTCTCTTAAAAGCAGTCTTTTCATAAATGTAACTCATAATCACTTAATTATGCTTGAATACGTTGCTATCAAAACCACATGAACACTCTTTCTTAAAAAGAACTAACTTCCTAAAACGGATTTCATCAACTCTTAACGTGCAAAATATTAACCAATGCTATGTCAAATGAACAAAATGTTTTGAAGTATTTTCTTCCCTATAAATTGGACTTGGATGGTATTATTTTATTTGCATCCAACAAATTTCTATCCAAGTACAAGAATATATTGCAGTAAAAAACATGGGAAGCCTAGGCAAAAACATCTCCTTGGGACTATTTTTGTTTATCGGTATACTTATCATTACACCAGGGTTTGCAATTCGTACTCATGAAGAAAATCCAGAGCTTTCTCAACATTTGGAAGAGTGCCGCACAAAGGTGACAAAACGTTGTGCAATAGAAATCTCTAATAGTATATACAACAACAATACTCCATCAGAATATTGTTGCCAAAAGCATATAACAGCTGGGAAAGCTTGCCATGATGATTTCATAAAACTATTCATTTCAAAAGTGCCAAAGGAAAAGGTAACTCTTGTTGTAGCTAATGGTGACCAAATTTGGAAGCAATGTGCTGCTGTTGTAGCTTTGGCACCTGTTGCTTCGACCATTTCTATTCTACCTTGAAGTGTACTAGTATAAATTGTATGCAATAAGAAGTGTCTACATGATGCAAATTAGCATTTAAGTCCTTGGATAGCCATTCTTTTTTACTTTGTTTTTTACTAAATTTCATTTTTTCACGGGTTGAGCGCGGAATGGATCTGATATAAATTTTTATGTATTTAAATTTGAAGCAAAAAACCTAAAAGAATTCGGAACCAATTGAGAAACCCCATGATAACTTCAATTATTTTAAACACTTTAAGAACCAAACATGGTAATACAATCAAAGTTAACAATGCGCAATCATTCATACCGAAAAACAAACGTGTTAATTTGATAAATATTGAGATTTATTTACTTTTAATAAATGACTCAAAACATTCCATTATACATTTTAAAAAACTAACATCACATACTAGAATAAAAAAAAGACACGAGCCAAGAAAACAAGTCCACAATAAGAAAAAGATAAAAGCAAGTTTTACAAGGTTTTGTTTTTACCTATACAGTAGCAGAGATGCCATATGATTTCTTTTATTTTGAGAAAAAATAGTAATTTCAAGTCAATAACATAAAAAGGCTCTTATGGCATGACAGAAAGAATCTCACCTTCCAAATGTTGTCTGGCTCAACAACATAGTAACGAAACCTGAACAAACTAACATTTAAGAGCATGAACTCCATAACAATGCAACTAGTCACAAGGAGGGGATACAAATAACAACTTAGACGTACATCTATTAACCATATGTAAATAGCAATTCCTCAGTCTTCCACAGGGGCATGCTAAAGCATCTGTTCCAGTTCTACACGCAACATCCTTGATCTAAGAAGCAATTAATAAAGGTGAATTCTCTAACTGTTGGAACTCACACAACTCTTTCGAGGAACAAGAATCTGTTGACACTGCCGAATGACCACACCACCAGCTGCTAGTTTTTGCAATTTCCCTACACACCACCTGTGATATGGTACTTCCATCAAAGCTAAATATGGTACTTCCATCAAAGCTAAATAAATCTACAGAGCTCCTGAAGAACTTTAGTTATAGCGTACAGTCAAATGGTGATGGATATTGTAACATCATGCACTTTCCAGTATGGTTTTAGTTGATTTCAATGACGAGCATATAAGAATTAAGAATTACACATGTATTATCCTAACAACCTTTCAATAATTTTATAAATGTACAAAATGTATTGCAGCTTTTGTTAAAATTACATCCGCATTAACTATTTAAAAGTTTATCTTTTTGAAAATACAAATATTCTTTATGTATAATAATACTAGGTAGCTCGGTGGTCCAATGAAATGGATATTCTCAAACGAATTTATATGTAATATACATAAAATTACAAAATAAATCATCTTAAAAATTTGCATCACCCCACTCACTAACAATTAAAAATTATATGATCAAAAAACTTTTCATAAGGTTTCCTTAAAAGAATGTTGATCTTATATCAATTTTAAAAATTCTTCCTTTTCCATTATTCCCCGATAAATTCTCTTCCCCTCACATTATCACCCTTGCATTGTGCCATGCGAGATCAGTTGAGAACTACAAAACTTGTTCACAATCTCTTGTATTGTGTCGTATAATTTTATTACTAGTACCCGTTACAATTAAGGTAAGATAAATGCATAGGTTAAGTTCACATTAAAGAGTAGGAGTTACACAATAATATGAACGTAACTACATTCTGTATGTTATTTATATTTGTAAACCATTTAATTGGATTGTGCTATTATACTAAAACAGGGAACTTATTGAGCAATTTTCTAAATTTATCAATCTTTCTCTTAAAAGCAGTCTTTTCATAAATGTAACTCATAATCACTTAATTATGCTTGAATACGTTGCTATCAAAACCACATGAACACTCTTTCTTAAAAAGAACTAACTTCCTAAAACGGATTTCATCAACTCTTAACGTGCAAAATATTAACCAATGCTATGTCAAATGAACAAAATGTTTTGAAGTATTTTCTTCCCTATAAATTGGACTTGGATGGTATTATTTTATTTGCATCCAACAAATTTCTATCCAAGTACAAGAATATATTGCAGTAAAAAACATGGGAAGCCTAGGCAAAAACATCTCCTTGGGACTATTTTTGTTTATCGGTATACTTATCATTACACCAGGGTTTGCAATTCGTACTCATGAAGAAAATCCAGAGCTTTCTCAACATTTGGAAGAGTGCCGCACAAAGGTGACAAAACGTTGTGCAATAGAAATCTCTAATAGTATATACAACAACAATACTCCATCAGAATATTGTTGCCAAAAGCATATAACAGCTGGGAAAGCTTGCCATGATGATTTCATAAAACTATTCATTTCAAAAGTGCCAAAGGAAAAGGTAACTCTTGTTGTAGCTAATGGTGACCAAATTTGGAAGCAATGTGCTGCTGTTGTAGCTTTGGCACCTGTTGCTTCGACCATTTCTATTCTACCTTGAAGTGTACTAGTATAAATTGTATGCAATAAGAAGTGTCTACATGATGCAAATTAGCATTTAAGTCCTTGGATAGCCATTCTTTTTTACTTTGTTTTTTACTAAATTTCATTTTTTCACGGGTTGAGCGCGGAATGGATCTGATATAAATTTTTATGTATTTAAATTTGAAGCAAAAAACCTAAAAGAATTCGGAACCAATTGAGAAACCCCATGATAACTTCAATTATTTTAAACACTTTAAGAACCAAACATGGTAATACAATCAAAGTTAACAATGCGCAATCATTCATACCGAAAAACAAACGTGTTAATTTGATAAATATTGAGATTTATTTACTTTTAATAAATGACTCAAAACATTCCATTATACATTTTAAAAAACTAACATCACATACTAGAATAAAAAAAAGACACGAGCCAAGAAAACAAGTCCACAATAAGAAAAAGATAAAAGCAAGTTTTACAAGGTTTTGTTTTTACCTATACAGTAGCAGAGATGTCATATGATTTCTTTTATTTTGAGAAAAAATAGTAATTTCAAGTCAATAATATAAAAAGGCTCTTATGGCATGACAGAAAGAATCTCACCTTCCAAATGTTGTCTGGCTCAACAATATAATAAAGAAACCTTAACAAGCACGCATTTACGAGGATTTTAGCTTTCAACCAAACTCACACCATGTAATGACACTTTACTAGCAGAAAATGGGGTGCTACAAGGAATGCCATAACAAAGCAACCAGTCGGAAGGAGTGGATACAAATAATAAGTTAGACGTACATCTATTAACCATATGCAACGAGCAATTCCTCAGTCTTCCACAGGGGTGTGCTAAAGCATATATTCCAGTTTTGCACACAACATCCTTAATCTGAGAAGCAATTAATAAAGGTGAATTCTTTGAATGTCTAAACTCGCATAACTCTTTTGAGGAACAAGAATCTATTGACACTACTAAATGATCACACCACCAGTTGCTAGTTTTCGCAATTTCCCTACATACCACGTGTGATATGATACTTCCATCATACTTAAATAAATCTACAAAACTGCTGAAGAACTTTAGTTATAGCGTTCCAGTTAAATGGTGATGGATATTGTAACATCATGTGCTTTCTGGTATGGTTTTACTTAATTTCAGTGATGAGCATATAAGAATTAAGAATTACACATGTATTGTCCTAACAACCTTTCAACAATTTTATAAATGTATAAAATGGGATATTCTCAAAAGAATTTATATGTAACATACACAAAATTACAAAATAAGTCATCTTAAAAATTTGCATCATCCCACTCTCTAACATTTAAAAATTATATGATTAAAACAAATTTCATAAGGTTTCCTTCAAAGAACATTGATCTTATATCAATTTTAAACACTCTTCTTTTTTTATTATTCCCCGATAAATTCTCTTCTCATCACATTATCATCCTTGTATTGTGCCACGCGAGATTAGTTGAGAACTAAAAAACTTGTTCACAATCTCTTGTATTGTGCCGTATAATTTGATTACTAGTACCTGTTACAATTAAGGTAAGATAAATGTATAGCTTCAGTCTAAACTGGAATACTATTTAGTCATGGAGTCATATTTAGAACTATAGAACTTGGATTTGGGTCTGCTCTATATGAATGGAAAGCTAAGACATAGGCCTAAAACTTTCATGGGAGTCCATGATTCAGTGTTCAGCCCATATCTTGAGTTCTAGAAGTTCAAATGACCTCAATTGTTTTTTAGTTAGAAAGTTGAGGTAACTTCCTATAATTTTCATGAATCAAGTCTATTCAAATTCTAATGTTAGCAATGATGTTTTGTTTAGACAACAAGATAAGGATTGTCACCAAGTTAAGATATGGCCACCCACTCAACAATTAGTCAATAAATTCTTAATTTTAGCCTATAAAAGGAGGCATTTGCCATGCATTTAGGCATCTTGGTTTTCAGATCAAGATCATGTTCTTGCTCTCTTTCTTTATATTTTTGTAATGCTTAAGTTTTGCTTTTATTAATCTCTTGTTTATGCTTTCCATTTACTTTCCTTTAACTAGTTAACTTATATCTTATTTATGTTCTTATCTTATTTATTTATGTTTCTCTTTCATTATGTTTAGTTAAATTTATTATGTCAAGGTGAAAATGTTACACTAATGGTGTAAGTATAGTATAAACTCAATATGGACTTCAATGTTTGATACTACCATGTTTTGTATTTGTTATCTTGTTCACTTCTAATACTTTGCTTGTTAAATGGTAAATCTAGATTTATGTTGTAGAGCACTTGGCACAACAAATACTTGGCACTTTCATAGCCTAATCGTATGGTATAACCTACACATGTGCTATGAAAGGAACTTGATTTGTTGTTAACATAAGTTATAATCATAAATACCTGACAACATTTATAAGTATTAGCATTGTTCGAATAAGACAACTAATGTAATCATGCTAACAATTTATAAGCTGATTAGAACCTCCTTTATGTATGGTTTCCAGTTGAGCAATAAAAAGAGGTTATATTATACTTGTTTGAAATGCTATTAGTGGATTCTCTAACCTTGACATTTATTTTTATCATTGTTTGATCCTCACATTCATCTTACAATCTCAAAGTCCTCTTTAACTTCTTCTTGTGCTTGTTCTTATTATTGTTGTTGTTGTTATTTATAATTTATATAGTTAACTTCCTTTTGGTTTGACTCCGGTCTTGCCGAGTTATTTATTACTTCAACACTTCTGCACTTGAGAGAAGACATCAATCTTTTGGTCGTGTCATATTTCAAATAAGTATAATATAATTCTTTTGATTATTCAACTGGAAACCACACACAAAAGAGGTTTCAATCAAATTATAATTTATTAACATGATTATATTAATTATTTTAATTGAATAATGTCAATACATGTAAATGTTATCAGGTATTCATGGTGATAACTTATGTTAACAACAAGTCAAGTTCCTTTCATAGCATAAATGCCAGTTATACCATGCGGTTGGGCTATGAAAGTGTCAAGTATTTGTTGTGTCAAGAATTGTTCAACACAAATCTAGATTAACCATTCAAAAAGAAAAGTATTAAGAGTGAAGAAGATAATAAATACAAAACATGTTAGTATCAAACATTAAAGTTCATATTGAGTTGATACTATACTTATTCTTACACCATTAGTGTAACCTTTTCACCTTGACATAATAAACTTAATTAAACATAATGAAAGGGAGAAGCATAAATAAACAAAATAAGAACATAAATAAGATATAAGTTAACTAAGTAAAGGAAGGGAAATGAAAAGCATAAACAAGAGATTAATGAAAGCAAAACCTAAGCATTTCAAAAATATAAAGAGAGAGAGCAAGAACATGATCTTGATCTAAAAATTAAAATACCTAAATGCATGGAAAATGCCTCCTTTTATAGGCTAAAATTAAAACTATTAATTTGATCACTAATTGTTGAGTGGGTGGCCACATTTTAACTTCATGACAATCCGTATCTTCTTGTCTAAACAAAATATTATTGCTAACATCATAATTTGAATAAATAGCCTCTATGAAAGTTCTAAGAAATTATCTTAGCTTTCCAACAAAACAAGAATCCATGCATTTGGACTTCTAAAACTCAAGATATGGGCTAAACACTGAATAGTATCTGGGTTGCAAGACAAATTCCAACTTCTCCATTGTTGTTACAATTTGAACTTAAAAACGGCCTTTTTGAATCTTGGACTCTACATGAAAGTTTTAGGTATATGTCTTAGCTTTCCACACATATAAACCAGACCTAAATTTAAGCTCTATAGGTCCAGTTATGATCCAATAATCGAATGTTATTTCAGTTTGGATTGAACCAGTATTTCTTCTCTAAGCTTAGCCTTCTCTTTCTCTTCTCAATTTTAGTAGTTAAACTCATCAATCAATCCTTTGATTTATGTGATAGGCCTGCATTTAAGATGAACATTTACCATAAATTAAAGATATCTTATATTATTAGACATGTTATTATAAAACATGTTCTAGTTAAGGAGTTATTAATACTTCAAGTGCAAAATGATGATATAAAACATTGATAAAAATACGCTTTTAAATATTAATCACACCCTTCCAACTATTAATAGTTCCTAGTAATCAAAGTTTTAAAATAGAAAAATAATTTGCAAGTTCTACAAAGCAAGGCATTCATCATTCAACTTCCATTAATCTATCCAAATAAACAAACTCTCATTAAATTTATATATCTGCTTCATACTTCTTAAATAAGATATTAATAGACCTTTCTTTTTATGTGCTCAACGTATGAAAACATAGAGGATGGGGCTTTTATTGGAAGAAAATAATATTCTATTCTAATGTTTTTCTAAGTTTAACTTTCTTAGGTTAGGATTATTATCTTCTTCTTCTTTTTTAATATATATACATATAACTTATAACACAATGCATGCTTAACCTATATAACGAGCTTTCGGCTAACGACTCCCAGACCTGTTAGTCTTAGGACATTAGGTGTTGAGACACCCCTACGAGCTTAGTAACTCGGGTTGTAGATACTGATACGTAGATAGATTCCCTTAAGCTTTTCTCCTTAACCTATATAACAAGCATTAGACCAATAGCTTCCAAGTCAGTTGACTTTAGGATATTAGGTGTTAAAAAACTTATCTATATTTTTATTATTATCAATATTATAAAAAAAAATATTTTTTTAAGAAATTATATACTATTTCTTTCCCTTAGTTATTACCTTTAACAAAAGAACATAAATAATGTAATAATCCAATATGCAACCCACAATCATATGTTAAAGTGTGTGTGTGTAAATTAAGGTTTAAAAAATACA
>NW_011501743.1:25513-33660 GCF_000495115.2 Populus euphratica
ACACATAGTTATGGGGCTTTTCTTGGAAGAAAACAAAATTTTTGTTCTAATGTTTAAGGTTAACTTCCTTGGGTTGGGATTATTATTTTTGTCTTTTTTTTTCTTTTTTTCTTTTTTTTTTCTTTTTTTTTTTAACTCTATATACATATACTTTAAAAACATCATGCATCTTTAACCCATGTAACGAGCTTTCAGCTAATGACTCCCAGACCAGTTGGTCTTAGGGCATTAGGTGTTAAGACACCCCTACGAGCTTAGTAACTCGGGTCGCAGATACTGATATGTAGATAGTGCAATGTTTGATTCCCTTAAGCTTTTCTCCTTAACCTATATAACAAGCATTAGACCAATAGCTTCCAAGTCAGTTGACTTTAGGATATTAGGTGTTAAAAAACTTATCTATATTTTTATTATTATCAATATTATAAAAAAAAATATTTTTTTAAGAAATTATATACTATTTCTTTCCCTTAGTTATTACCTTTAACAAAAGAACATAAATAATGTAATAATCCAGTATGCAACCCACAATCATATATCAAACTATGTGTGAAAATGAAGGTTTAAGAATACTTGTTAAATGAGTACATGAGCATAATCAAGTGATAACAATGCGAGAGTTTGTAAACATAAATATTTCATTAAGTATTTTGATAGACCTTGATAAGAATATTTACTAAGATGCATCTGAAGAGTCAATAAAATTCCTCTTTACTCTGTCATCCTAATAATAGTTTTGTCAAATGATATTAATAATACCAAAAATAGCTAGTAAGTTAGTTTTTTTTATGTCAACTACTACCCTCTTCCCCAACCAAAACGAGACATTGTCCTCAATGTTTTAAGGTAGAAAGATAGAACACAGAAAACATCACCTAAAAACAAGAACACTAATAAACCTGAAACACACTTAAACAAATATAAGAAATAACAAAACAAAATAATATCCTATTAATAAAACCAAAAGACAAAAGGTTTCACAAACGAAGGCTCAAATTCAATCTAAGCTTTTTATGGCTTTTCTTATATGACCAATTTATATAACTCATGGAGGGATCAATGACAGGGATGAACAATTATCGTTGGTCAATCAATTGTTTAGCAATAGTAGCAGAAATTATGATTTGTCACGTCGAAGATGTTAGAAATTTCTGGTCTACAGAATGATCAAGAAAAGATAACAAATTATCATAAAAACCATTAAAATTTAACAAACCTATTGGTTTATGGTGAATATGAAGTTGGGCCCAAGAGGAATTATGAAAGATCTCTTCCAATATGCTCAGACCACTTAGGAAGGCAATGACGGCGTCAACGTAGTTAAACATAACATTCATTCGATCAGACATTGTGAAGACATATAGTTCTGATTAGTATTTAAAAGTGCATTTTTATCAAGGTTTTATATCATCATTTAGCACTTGAAGTATCAATAACTCCTTAACTAAAGCATGTTTTATAATAATATATCTAATAATATAAGATACCTATAATTTGTGGTAAATGTCTATTCATAATGAGAATAATGAGAATAACCGTGCTAGAACACTTAGAGACCACATGAATCCCACAAGAACAAGTGCACCATCATGCATAGTTTTTCCTCCTGATGCATCTCATTTTAATTTTAAACCAGGTATTATTCAACTTTTACCTTCTTTTCATGGTTTGGAATTGGAAAATCCATACTTGCATTTAAGGGAATTTGAGGAGGTCTGCAACACATATAATAATTTAAATTGTAGCATGAACACCATTAGATTAAAGCTTTTTCCTTTTTCATTAAAAGATAAAGCTAAAACATGGCTACAAAATTTAAGACCAGGATCCATTCGTGCTTGGGATGAAATGCAACAACAGTTTTTAAAGAAGTTTTTTCCATCTCATAGAACAAACTCTTTCAAAAGACAAATCACTACTTTCACTCAAAAACCAGGAGAAACATTTTACCAATGTTGGGATAGGTATCGAGACTTGCTTAGTACTTGCCCTCATCATGGTTTTGAAACATGGAGATTGGTTTCACATTTCTATGAAGGGTTAACACCTAAAGATAGGCAAATGGTTGAATTGATGTGCAATGGAACTTTTGAAGATAAAGACCCTGATGAAGCAATGGAGTACTTAGACTTGTTAGCTGAAAATGCTCAAAATTGGGACACCGCGGGTACATATGAGGCACCGAGTAAAACTCAACCTCATACATCTAGTGGAGGTATGTACAACCTTAGGGAAGATCATGACCTTCAAGCCAAGTTTGCATCTTTAGCTAGAAAAGTCGAGGCACTAGAATTGAAAAAGAGTGGTCAATTAAAATCTGTTGAAAACATTGTGTGTCAAATCTGTGAAACAAATGAACACTCAACCAACGATTGTCCAACCTTGCCTTCTTTTAAGGAATGTCTCCATGAACAAGCCCATGCTTTAAACAGTTTTCAAAGGGCCAACCACAACCCATACTCCCAAACATACAACCCTGGTTGGAGGAATCACCCAAATTTCAGTTGGAAGAGTGAGAACAACAATGCACAAACTTCACAACCACCGTTTCAAGCACACCATAATTTCCAAAATTCTCATGGATATGCACCTCCTTATGCTCCACCTCCTACAAGAAATTTTGAGGAAACTTTGTATGCATTCATTGAAAAGCAAGAGACAATCAACACTCAACTTACTCAAAGCATAACAGATTTTAAAGAAACTCTTGCAAAATTCATATCTGCTCTCAGTTTTCAAGAGCAAGGTAAGTTTCCATCTCAACCACAACAAAATCCCAAGGGGCAATACAATGCAAATGCAAGTAGTTCTGGAAGTCAACACATGGATCAAGTCAAATCAGTCACTACTCTTCGCAGTGGTAAGGTTATTGAAAAACCCACTCTTGAACCTTGTGAGAAAGATGATGAGTCAAACTCTAAGGGTAAGGAAGGGGTTGAATCTGAAAATTGCAAAGAAATGACTGATTTCCCGCCAGCACTTCCATTTCCTCATGCCATGACCGATCAAGAAGAAATCAAGGATGAAAAAGGCATCGAAAATGTTGATGTGGATCTTTTATCAAAAGTGATAACAGAT
This sequence comes from Populus euphratica, assembly GCF_000495115.2. Classification (NCBI taxonomy): domain Eukaryota; kingdom Viridiplantae; phylum Streptophyta; class Magnoliopsida; order Malpighiales; family Salicaceae; genus Populus; species Populus euphratica. The sequence goes on from NW_011501743.1 coordinate 28,592, forward strand.
TCGACACCCGACATCACACCAATCAATGATTACTTTCCTGATGAATCTCTACTTTCTCTTAGTTCAATGCCTTGATTTGCTAAAAATATCTATTTTCTTGCTTCAGGATTTTTGCTAGCTCACTAGAGTACCGAAGACAAAGGAAAATTTTTGAGCAATGTGCAAAATTTTTATTGGGATGACCCCTACTTATTCAATTATTGTCCTGATCAAATATTTCAAAAATACATTCTCGACAATGAGGTAAGTAATTTCATTAAATTTTGTCACTCTAAAGCACGTGGGGATCATTTCTCGTCAAAAAAGAGGATTGTAGAAATCTTACAAAGCGGATTTTATTGGCCCACCATATTCAAGGAATCACATGCATTCCGCAAAACCTGTGAAAATTATTAAAAGGTGGGATTTATTTCAAAACATAGAGAGTCTTTAGATAATCTTCTATTGACTCTTAAGTCTCATCATAGTCGAGATAAGCATCGTGCAATTCATGATTTATGGCCAATATTCCATAAGGAACATGCTCGACATAGTCTTGGGAATCTGACTAAAAAAGACCCTATTTGCCGGTTTTAAAGAAAACTGGATGGGAAGCGTATCCCCGACCCATAGAGGGTGTTTAAGCCGTTCTTAGACGTAAAACCAAGGGAAGATGTGAGCCATAATCACAATTGTGATTTGAATTTTCATTTGTAAAAAATTGTGTCTTTTGGTTTTATTAATAGCATAATATTTGTGTTTTGTTGTTTCTTATATTTGTTTAAGTGTGTTTCAGGTTTGTTAGTGTTTGTTATTTCAGGTGATATCTTCTATACTCTATCTTTCTACCTTAGAACATTGAGGACAATGTCTCATTTTGGTTGGGGGGAGAGGGTAGTAGTTGATAAAAAAAAAATTATTTTCTATTTCAGAAAACATATGCATAATTGTTGTTACTAGGATGGCAGAGTAAATGAGCTCTTTTATTAAAGTGACTCTCGAGACGCATCTTAGTAACCATTCTTAATAAGGTTTATTATAATACTTCCTAAAATATTCAGATTTACAAACTCTTGCATTATTATCACTTAATTCTGCTCATATACTCATTTAACATATATTCTTAAACCTTAATTTTCACACACACACTTTAACATATGATGATGGGTTGCACATTGGATTATTACATTATTTATGTTCTTTTGTTAAGGGTAACAACTAAGAGAAAGGGATAGTATCTTATTTAAACAAAAAAAAAGTGCTAAATAAAAATAAAAATAAAAATAAAAATAATGATAATAAAAATGTAGATAAGTTTGGTTTCGTAGCCTCTCTAACCTAAGCAATTAAGACCGAAGGGGTGTTTTAACACCTAATACCCTAAAGTTAACTGACTTGGGAGCTATTGGCCCAACGCTTGTTACATGGGTTGAGGAGAAAAGCTTAAGGGAATCAAACATTGCATTATCTACATATCAGTATCTGCGACCCAAGTTACTAAGCTCGTAAGGGTGTCTTAACACCTAATGCCCTAAGACCAACTGGTCTAAGAGTCATTAGCTGAAAGCTCATTACATGGGTTAAAGATGCATGATGTTTTTAAATTATATGTATATATATTTTAAAAAAAATAAAAAAGAAGAAGACAAAAATAATAATCCCAACTCAACGAAGTTAACCTTAAACATTAGAACAAAAATTTTGTTTTCTTCCAAGAAAAGCCCCATAATTATGTGTTGATACATTGAGCACAAAAGAAAGGTTTATGAATATCTTGTTAAGAGGTATTGAGCAAGTATATAAATTTAACGAGAGTTTGTTTAACTGGATAGATTAATGGAAGTTAAATGATGAATACCTTGCTTTGTGGAAGTTGCAAATTGTTTTTCTATTTTAACGCTTTGATTACTAGGGACTAGTAATAAGCTGGTTGAGGGGTGTGATTAGTACTTAAAAGTGCATTTTTATCAAGGTTTTATATCATCATTTTGCACTTGAAGTATCAATAACTCCTTAATTAAAGCATGTTTTATAATAATATATCTAATAATATAAGATACCTTTAATTTGTGGTAAATATTAATTTTAAATGCAGGCCTATCACATAAATGAAAGGATTGATTGATGAATTTAAGAACTGAAATTGAAAGGATAAAGAGATGGCCAAACTTAGAAAAGAGATGTCGGTGCAATCCAAACTAGAATACTGTTCGGTAATTAGGTCATATCTGGAGCTATAGATCTCAGATTTAAGTCTACTTTATATGGATGGAAAGGTAAGACATAGGCCTACAATGGAGCGCAAGATCTAAAAAGGCCATTTTCAAGTCCAAATTGTAGCAACAACAAAGAAGCCCGAATCTGTCCTTCAGCCCGAGCACTGTTCAGTATTTTAGCCATATCTGGAGTTTTAGAAGTCGAAATGAGCTGAATTTTTTACACAAGAAAGCGGAGACAATTGTCTACAACTTTCATGTTTTTGAGTGGCTCCAATTTTGACGTTATCAATGATGTTTTAGGCAGACAAGAGAAGATGAGGATTGTCACCAAGTCAAGAGTTGGCCACCCACTCATCAATTAGTCATCAAATCAATAGTTCCCAATTTTGGACTATAAAAGGAGGCATTTTCCATGCATTTAGGCATCTTGGTTTCCAGATCAAGATCATACTCTTGCTTTCTCTCTTTGTATTTTTTGTAATGTTTATGCTTTGCTTTCATTAATATCAAGTTTATGCCTTTCATTTCCTTTCCTTAGTTAACTTTTATCTTATTTATGTTCTTATTTTGTTTATTTATTTTTATTTCTTTCATTATGTCTAACTAAGTTTATTATGTCAAGGTGAAAATGTTACACTAATGGTGTAAGAATAAGTGTAAGAATAAGTATAGTGTAAACTTAAAATGGACTTTAATGTTTGATACTAACATGTTTTGTATTTGTTATCTTGTTCACTCTTTAATACTTTGCTTGTTAAATGACTAATCTTGATTTATGTTGTATAACACTTGGTACAACAAATGCTTGGCACTTTCATAGCTGATACTGTATGGTATAACCGACACCTAAGCTATGAAAGGAACTTGATTTGTTGTTAACATAAGTTATAATCATGAATGCTTGATGAGATTTACAAGTATTAGCATTAATTGAATAAGATGACTAATGTAATCATGTTAACAATCTATAATCTGATTGGAACCTCCTTTGTGTGTGGTTTCCAATTGACTAATAAGAGTTTATACTATACTTGTTTGACATACCATTAGTGGATCCTCTAACCTTGACATTTATTGTTATCGTTGTTAAATCTTTACGTTAATATTCCATCTCAAAGTTCTCATCCTTTTCTTCTTCTTTTTCTTTATTACTACTACTACTACTACTATTATTATTATTCTTATTGCTGTTATTACTATTATTATTATTGTTATTGTTATTGCTATTGTTGTTGTATTATTGCTATTTATAATTTGTATAATTAACCACCCTGTGGTTCGACCCCGGTTTTGCCGGGTTATTTATTACTTCGACACTCCTGCACTTGAGAGAAGATATTAATATTTTCGTCGTGTCAATGACAGCTGGTGTTGGGGTTTGATAATAGGTGGTTGCATGTGATAGTTGTTGGTTGATTGACTTAGAAACTCATATTGCCTAGAAAAGGGCTGTTGAGGTGTCATCTTCTTTAGGCTTCGTAAGGGTTGATGCTACTGCTCTTTCTTGTGGCACTGGGCATTATGGAAATCTCAGTATGTTACTATTTATGTGCTGCATTAGCGTCAATGGTGTCTTTCTCTCTATGTTCAGGGCTTTCTTTGATGGCAAGCGTGGGGTTGTCGGCTGTATATGCTAGTCCTTCTTTAGTGGCTAGGGATAATTTGTGGAACAGCCTCAACTTGGCTACATCAATATTGCCCCCTCAAAGCTAATCAGAGATTTTAATGGTTATTACTTGAGTATTCTTGAGAAGCGGGATGGCAGTTTCTCTCTTATAGCAGGGTTGAGAAATTCAGGGGACGAGCGGATAATTGTGTAGTCTCATTGACTTTATGTTTAAGGATGGTAGTTGACACGATCAAAGAGTTGATGTCTTATCCCAAGTGCAGGAGTGTCAAAGTAAACTAACCTGGCAAGACCGGGGTCGAACCATAGGGAGGTGAGTTATATAAATTACAAATGAAGAAAAAGATTTAAAGAGAATAATAACAGAAAAGGAGTTGAAGAAAATTTTAGGATGTGATATTGATGTAAGGATTAAATAATAATAAAACATATGTCAAGGTTATAGGATTCACTAATGGTATTTCAAATAAATATAATATAAACTCTTTTTATTACTCAAATGGAAACCATACACAAAGAAGGTTCCAATTGGATGATTTCTCGTTATTAGCTCATTATAAATTATTAACATGATCATATTAATCATCTTATCTAAGTAACACCATACTTATAAATATCATCAGGGATTTATGTTGCTAGTTTATGTTAATAACAAATCAAGTTCCTATCATAATAACGATGACGGGCGAAGATTACGAAGGATCAAGCATTTGATGTACCAAGAGTTATACAACACAAATCTACATTAACCATTTAATAAGCAAGATATTAAGAATTAGTAAGATAAAAAGATAAAACATGTTAATAACAATCTTTCTTGGATATAAACATTAAAGTCCATGTTGAGTTTATATTATACCTATTCTAACACCATTAGAGAAACCTTTTCACCTTGACATAATTAACTTAGCTAAACATTAAAAAGGAGAAAAACATAAATAAACAATATAAGAACATAAATATAATATAAGCTAACTAAGTATAAGAAAGGAAATGAAAGAGCATAAATAAAAGATTACTATAACATGAAAGAAAACTTGAGCATTACAAAGATGTAGAGAGAAAGCAAGAAGATAACTTTGATATGAAAATTAATATGACTAAATACATGGCAAATGCCTCCTTTTATAGGCTAAGATTCAAAACTATTGATTGATTGAATAATTGGTGGCTGGTTTTTGACATTAGTGGCTGCTATTTTTTTGATATTGTAGGCTGATTGTTGATATTGTTGGTTGGCCAAA
>NW_011501746.1:0-33608 GCF_000495115.2 Populus euphratica
CTCAAATTTAAGTTGGAAGAGTGATAACAATAATGCACAAACTTCACAGCCACCATTTCAAGTACACCATAATTTCTAAAATTCTTATGGGTATACACCTTCTTATGCTCCACCTTCTAGAAGAAATCTTGAGAAAATATTACATGCCTTAATTCAAAAGCAAGAGACAATCAATACTCAACTCGATCAAACCATGATAAATCTAAAAGATTCTCTTACAAAGTTCACATCTACTCTCAGTTTTTAAGAGAAAGGTAAGTTTCCATCTCAACCATAGTGAAATCCTAAGGAGCAATACAATGCAAATGCAAATAGTTCCGGAAACCAACATATCAATCAAGTCAAATCACTTATTACTCTTTGTAGTGGTAAATTTATTGAAAAACCCACTCTTAACCTTTATGAAAAAGATGATAAGTCAATCTCTAAAGGTCAATCTCTAAAGGTAAAAAAAAGGTTGAATCTAAACATTGCAAAGAAAAGGTTGGTTCTGTGTCAACACTTTCATTTCCTCATGCCATAATCAAATAAAAAAAGTCAATCACAACTCTAAAATTATTGAAACTTTCAAACAGGTAAGGATTAATTTGCTGAATGCTATTAAACAGGTACTTCTTATTCTAAATTTTTGAAAAATCTATGCACTATTAAGAGAAAACTAAATGTGAAAAATAAAGCCTTTTTAGCCAAACAAGTAAGTGCCATTCTTTAGAACAATAATGTTTTGAAATATAAAGACCTTTGTTGTCCTATAATTTCATGCTTTATTGGAGAATATAAAATTAAAAAAGCTTTACTTAATCTTGGAGCTAGTGTGAATTTACTTCTATATTCAGTTTTTCAGAGTCTCAATCTAAGTAAGTTAAAACCAATTTCTATAACTCTCTTACTTGCTGATAAATTTGTAAACGTTTATAGAGAAATAGTTGAAGATGTGTTAGTATAAGTTGATAAATTTATTTATCCTGTGGATTTTATTGTCTTTGACAAATAACATGTTGAAGCATGTAATTCATTTCCTGTTATTTTAGGATGTTTTTTTCTTGTAACTTTTAATGTACTAATTAATTGTAGGAATGAACTGATGAAGTTATCATTTGAAAACATGACATTGAAGATGAATGTTTTCAACATTTACAAGCAACCTGGAGATGATAATGATTTACAAGAAGTAGATCATATTGAAGAATTAGTTTATGATTAATTTGAATATACCTGGAGTAAAACTATGTTTGATGAATTTAAAGAATTACAAATTATTTATTTTCAAGAAGAAATCAATGACAAGAAAGGCACCGAAAATATTGATACGAATTATTTTTCAAAATTGACAATAGATTCGACATCTGATATCCCACCAATCGATGATTACTTTTCTGACAAATCCTTTCTCTTAGTTTAATGCCTTGGTTTGCTAATCATATTAATTTTTTTGCTTCAGGAGATTTGCTAGCGCATTGGAGTACCCAAGATAAAAGAAAGTTTTTAAATGAAGTGAAGAACTTTTATTGGGATGAGCTTACTTATTCAAATATTATCCTGATCAAATATTTCAAAAATGCATTTCCAACAATGAGGTAAGTAGTGTTATTAAATTTTTTTCATACTGAGGCATGTAAAGGTCATTTCCCATCAAAGAAGATAATTGTAAAAATCTTACAAAATGGATTTTATTGGCTTACGATGTTCAAGGATACGCATGCATTTTGCAAAACTTGCGAAACTTGTAAAAAGGTTTATATTGGTCAAAAACTTTTGCTTTATAATTCTCGATTCTATTTATTTCCTGGAAAGCTAAGATCGAGATGGAGCGGTCTATTTATTGAGAAACATGTGTATCCTTACGAGGCCTTTGATATTAAGAATCCAAAGAATGACAATGTTTTTAAGGTAAATGGATATTGTTTGAAAGCTTACTTTGATAATTTTTCGAGTGAAATGAATCAATTGGTTTGAATGATCTTGTAGATAAATGTTGATTATTTTATTTTTCTCACATTATTTTTGTGTTTTTTTTTTGCGTGACTCTTGTCTTGCTAGTCTCTCTCACCCCGGTTAAATGGCAGATAATGGTACTCCATGACTCTTAATTCAATTCTTTTAGTTTCCCATGATAACTGATATATATATACATGCATGCACATACAATTCTTTGCTCTTTCTTCCTTTTTTGAATCTCAACTTCAATTCTCATTGAAAATGACCACCACTCTTGAAAAATTTAAAAAGTATTTTTCTGCTCTACCTTATAATGCAATTACAAAAATTTATCATGCTAACTGTGCAAGATTGAGGTTGTTAATGAACTATGAAATTCCTAAAGATATTCGTTGGATGATTGAAGCAAAGGTCCAATTATCAAGTGAATCTTTCAATTCTTTTATTTCATACATGCATGGCACAAATAAAAGCACTTTTGCAAAGAAACATCATGCAAAATAATTGAAAGTCTGTCATCGATGTGACAAATAAATTTGTAATGCACAATGTCGTTCGTTAGGAATGATATTTATAAACAGTGAAGATAAAATACAATTCATTAAGGATGCTTGAGTAAGGAGTCTTTAGATAATCTTCTATTAACTCTTAAGACACATCCTAGTGACGATGTGCATCATGCAATTCATGATTTATGGCTTCATTTTTATAAAGAACATGATCGACTTAGTCTTGGAATCCGACTAAAAAAGACCCTATTCATCAATTTTTAAGAAAACTAGATGAAAAGCTTATCCCCAACCCATATAAGGCGTTTAAGCCGTTCTTGGATGTAAAACCAAGGGAAGGTGTGAGCCACAATCACAACTACGATTTGAGTCTTAGTTTGTAAAAATTTGTTTATTTTGGTTTTATTAATAGCATAATATTTTTTTTATTTCTGATATTTGTTTAAGTGTGTTTCAAGATTGTCAGTGTTTATTACTTCAAGTGATGTCTTCTATACTCTACATTTCTACATTAGAACATTGAGAACAATGTCTCGTTTTGGTTGGGGGGAATAGGTAGTAGTTGATATTAAAAAAAACACTAATTATATTTTATATTTTATAAATCATTTGCAAAACCATTGTTACTAGGATGCTAGAGTAAGGAAGAATTTTATTGACTTTTGAGACGCATCTTAGTAAATATTTTTCAATGGTTATTTTCAATATTCATAACAAGGTCTACCATATATTTTTCTTGAAATACTCAGGTTTACAAACTCTCACATTATTATAAATTAATTTTGCTCATATACTTATTAAACAAATATTCAAAAACTTCTGTTTTCACACACATACTTTAACATATGATTGTGGGTTGCATATTGGATTATTATATTATTTATATTCTTTTACTAAAGGTAACAGCTAAAGGAATGAGATAATATATAATTTGCAAAAAAAAAACAAAAAAATGATTAAAAATATAATTAAATAAATAAATAAAAACATAGATAAGTTTGGTTTTGCAGCCTCTCTAACCTAAACAATTAAGCCTGAAAAGGTGTTTTAACACCTAATACCCTAAAGTCAACTAACTTGGAAGTTATTAGTCCAATACTTGTTACATGGGTTGAGGAGAAAAGCTTAGGGGAATCAAACATTGCACTATCTATGCATCAATATCTGTAACCCAAGTTATTAAACTCGAAAGAGTGTCTCAACATCTAATGCCCTAAGACCAACACAAAGCCCGTTATCTAGGTTAAAGTTGCATTTATATATATATATATATTAAAAAAAAGAGAAAAAAATAATCTTAAACCAAGGAAGTTAATCTTAAATATTAAAATAAAATTTTGTTTTCGTTGAAGTAAAGCCCCATAACTATATATTGATATATTAAGCATAAAAAAAAAGTTTATTAATATCTTGATAAAGAGGTATTAAGCAGGTATATAAATTTAGTGAGAGTTTTTTTTATCTGAATAATTTAATAGAAGTTGAGTGATGAATGTCTTGTTTTGTGTAACTTGCAAATTAGTTTTTCTATTTTAACATTTTGATTACTAGAGACTAGTAATAAGCTTGTTGGGGGGTGATTAGTACTTAAAAGTGCATTTTTATTAAGGTTTTATATCAGTATTTTGCGTTTGAAATATCAATAATTCCTTAACTAAAACATGTTTTATAATAACAAGTCTGAAACTATAAGATACCTTTAATTTATAGTAAATATTCATTTTAAATGCAGGCCTATCAAATAAATTAAAGGATTGATTGATGAGTTCAACTACTAAAATTGAGAAAACAAAGAGAGGGTGAACTTAGAAAAGAGATGCTGATTCAATCCAAATTAGAACACTTTTCAGTCATTGGATCATATCTGGAGCTGTAGATCTTGGATTTTAATTTGGTTTATATGGCTAGAAAGCTAAGCTATAGACCTAAAATATTCATGGGAATGCAAAACTCAATTCTACTATTTGAAAGTCTAAATCTTAACAACAATAGAGAAATCTGAACATGTCCTACATCCTAGATATTGTTCAGTGTTCAACACATATCTTTGAGTTCTAAAAGTTCAAATAACCTCAATTTTGTTTCTGTTAGAAAGCTGAGATAATTTTCTAGAACTTTCATGATTCAAATCTGTTTGAATTTTGACATTAGCAATGACGTTTTGTTCAAACAAGAAGATAATGATTGTTACCAAGTCAAAATGTAGCCACTCACTCAACAATTATTCAATAAATCAATAGTTTCAAATTTTGGCCTACAAAAAAAAATATTTGTCATGCATTTAGACATCTTGGTTTTCAAATCAAGATCATGTTCTTGTTCTCTCTCTATTGTAATACTTAAGGTTTGCTTATATTAATCTCTTGTTTATGCTTATCATTTTTTTTCTTTACTTAATTAACTTTTATCTTATTTATGTTCTTATCTTGTTTATTTATATTTCTTTCTTTTATTATATTTAGTCAAGTTTATTATGTAAAGGTGAAAAACTTACACTAATGGTGTAAGAATAAGTATAATATAAACTCAACATGAACCTTAATGTTTGATACTAACATGTTTTGTATTTGTTATTTTGTTTACTTTTAATACTTTGCTTATTAAATGGTTATTCTAAATTTGTGTTGTATAACACTTGATATAACAAATACTTGACACTTTCATAACCTAATCGTATGATATAACCGATACTTGTGCTATGAAAGGAACTTGATTTGTTATTAGTATAAGTTATAATCATGAATACCTAACAACATTAACTAGTATTAGCATTATTCAAATAAGATAACTAATCTAATTATGTTAATAATTTATAGTCCAATTAGAACCTCCTTTGTGTGTGGTTTCCAGTTGAGTAATAAGAGTTTATACTATACTTGCTTGAAATGCCATTAATGGATCCTCTAACCTTGACATTTGTTTTTATCATTGTTTAATCCTTACATTAATCTTATAATCTCAAAGTCCTCTTTAAATTATTATTACTACTATGACTTTACTATTATTATTGTTGTTGTTGTTTATAATTTATATAGTTAACCTTCATGTGGTTCGACCCCAGTCTTGCCAGGTTATTTATTACTTTGACACTCCTACACTTAAGAGAAGACATCAATCTTTTGGTTGTGTCAAGTTTTTGGCACTGTTGATATGGAGTTAAATTATTGTATAAATTATAGTGTTTATTTTATTTTTTATTTTTTCTTTTCTTGTATATAACTTTGTTTCTTTTATTTTGTTTCCTTTTCTTTTGTTTTCTTCTTCCTTTTATTCTATTTCTACAAGTGCATGAGAGTTTGGTCACGTGCATTAAGTGGTAGACTTTGTAGGGTATCCTCATTATTTTTAGAAAATATGGCAGAAGAAGATAATCAATCGCTTCATAATGAGAATAATGAAAATAACCGTGTCAGAACACTTAGAGACCACATGAATCCTACAAGAACAAGTTGTATTATTCATAGTTTTCCCTACTGATGCATCTCATTTCAATTTTAAGCCAGATATTATTCAACTTTTACCTTCTTTTCATGGTCTAGATTTAGAAAATCTATACTTGTATTTATAGGAATTTGAGGAGGTCTGTAACACTAAATCTAAATTATTTGAATTTAAAATTATATAAGATATTATTATTAAACGTGATTTAAGGTCAATCCAATATAAAATTCAAGTTACGTATTAAATAGTTTAACTTAAATTATTTATTTTTAAAAAAAATTAAAATAATATTAGTTTAATTTTTTTAATAAATTAAACCAGATTTTTACTAAATTAACTGGATGATGAGTTGATCCATCCAGGTAACCAAGTTAAACTAAGTTATTTATTTCACCACCAACCCAAATTAGAGCAAAGATTTGCTAGATCCTAAATTGACCCATCTAAGCAGCTAGGTTTAATAATAACAAATTAGGAACAAATAGTTCTCCGTGTAATTGCCAATATAGGTAATCCTCCATAAACCCTTTGGTTGGAAGACGCATCGTTACAACATCTGGATTTAAAAACTTTTTATTTTTACACTTTCTGCATAGACACCTAATACCGCTTTCAGTAAAATTCAATAGATATTGTGAAATTAATAAAACCATGAAGCCCATTACAATAATTCATCATTCGCAATCCTTGAGGTGAGTCTCGATACATCCATGAATGATCATCCATGACTTATATCAAACCTCTATAAAATTATGATGACAACATGTTTTAATTAACTATGTTAATTTAATAAATTTATAAAAATATTGGTTTGCCTTGACATTATACAACAAACTAAAAAAGAATATTTTTTAAATATTCATTATCAATTATCAACGTCTATACAAATTTATACATACATAAATATACAGAAATTACAATTATGTAATAGAATTGATAAAAATTAAAGCAGACTCGTTAAACAAGCTATTATTTATTTCATCAAAACGCATCTAATTCTGTAATTCAACAAAGTTTCAATAATTTACAAACAAATACAATTTGAAAAAATCTAAAATAAACCATAACAACTATAAAATTATACATTCATCCTAAAAGTCTCTTTAACAAATAATAATAAAACATGTACATATACTAATAAAATATGTATACTAAAAAAATTATAAAATTGATATTTAAATGTTAAAATACAAAAGGATAGATTTACTTACAAAAACTGATAAAATCCTCAAAAATCAGAGCACGAATATTATGACCATGTATAAAAGTACAAGAAAGATGAATTGTGTTGAGAAGAGGAGGATATTTTTAGGGGGTTGGGTGGTTGTTTGGAGTTTGGAAGGAGAGACTTAATATGGGAAGAAGGAGAAGAAGAAGGAGGAGGAGGGGGATATTAGCTTTTACTGATAGAATCACCGACAAACACATTTTGTTGGTAATTTTGTTGGTGAATGGGTTATGTCACTGTACAGAGATCTCGGTTTGAATCTCTCAATCATTCCATTGGTAAAATTGCTTGCAAAAAATCCATGTCATCAAATAGCTTTTTTATTTTAAATTCTATATATTTCGTTTAAAATTCAATTGGTAACTACTGATGAAATTAATCCATCAGTACAAAATTTTAGACAGATTACAACCTGTCGGTAATTATTATCGACAACAAAATTCTATCGGTATAAACTGATAGAAATACAGATGGAATGTAGTTTGTCGGTAATTATTATTTATAAAATTATTTTGTTGATAATTTTGTTAGTTTTAGCCGAATTTCTAGTAGTGTAATATCCGGTTTTAATAGACTATCGACTTGGGATATATAGAAATTATACTTTGATGCAATTATAATTATAATTAATTTATAATTTTATTTGAAAAATAATTATGTTCCAATAACATTATCTTTACTCTATATTTATTAATAAAATATAAAGGAATATTAAAAATAAAAAATCTTTACTAATAATAAATATATTTTTACATAAACAAAGCTAGTGTTAATTATAACCAAGCGGTTGACTTTGAGATAAATATAATAATAATATTGATTGTATCTCTAATAATGCTTTTATAAAATACCTATAAGTGCATTTGTATTTCTACAGTATTGTCATTATATTAATAATTGAAACACAATATAATTTAAAATTATTTTAATCAAGGTTTATCTAAAATCATTAAAATTCTTAAACTTGAAAATTGTTGGATAAAAAAGTAAATTATTTATTTGTAAATAATTTAAAATTAGTTTTTATACATAAAATGTTTTAAATAATTTATTAATACACATGCAGAGCGTAAGTCACAAAGTCTATTTTATGTAATTTATTAATACACATGCAGAGCGTAAGTCACTAATTACTACCATTTTTTTTTTTTTACTATTAGGCCTGTTATTTTTTATATTACCTTTCATGCATTAAACCAAGAACGGTCTTCATGAGATCTAGTAAAAAATCAGAATTAAGAGATTTATTAATTTTTTTATATTTGATTTAATATTTAAGATAAATTATAAAAAAAAAACCGTTTAATGTGTCATAAAATTATAATGACCATCCAAAGATTTTAAAATATTATAAGAACCCCTTAAAATTTAAGTAAATATTATAAGAACCTCCTTTTTATCTAGAATACTTTTTATATTTTTGCATCACCCCCTTAGTATTAAAGATATTTTGGATATAAAAGAGAGGTTTTATAATATTTCAAACTTTTAAATGATTATTGTAATTTTATAAAACCTCAGAGGACTGATTATAATTTACCTTAAGATTTAAATCCTAAAATTAAGAAATAGGAATTTCTCAAAGTCTTCCAATGACCCTGCAATGGTGATAGGTGCACCGAAGACTTCTCAGCTATCAATTCCCACGTGACGCACGAGGCATAATTGCTTAAGAGAATAGATATTTTCTCAAACACTGTTCTTCTTGTAAAATTGAATCCTATCAGATTGAGATGCTCTTGTCCATTCATTCGTTGCATACGAGACTGCATATGCAGTGCACGGCGACTGTATTTCTTAGTTAAAAATATCATTTTCATATTTTTTACGATGATTGAAATTGAAGCTGCACGCACAATAATAAACAGGCTAATTATTAATATGATATTCATTTAATTGAAAATATTGAATTTAAAATGAATTTCCACATGTATTAAAAAAAACTAAACATGTTATTGTTATTGTTTCCTAAAATAATGTAATGAGTTTTTGACCCTCTATTCAAAAATCTTATAACAGACTTTTAAGAGTATTGAGATATTTCTTTAGTTATTTGCATTTGAATTTGAATTTTTGATTTTTGATTTTGGTTTTTTATAAAAGTTTGATTTGTTTTTAATTTTATTTTTAAATTCAAATTAATAGTATTATTTTTTCTATTTTGGTCCTTGTAATTTTGATTTTTAATTTTTTCTTGGTTTTTTATAAAAATTATTATTCTTTTCAATTTCACCCTTCAGTTATAGTATTGTTTTTATTTTTTTTGTTAATTTTGATCCTTATTCTTCTCAAGTTTTTTTCTTTTACTAAATTATTTTTTTCAATTTCACCCTTTAATTAAATATAATATTTATTTTGAATTTTAATTTTGATCTTTATTCTTTTAATTATTATCTTTTTAAATTTATTTGTATAATTAAAATTTATTTTTAATTTCATCATTTAATATATGAGTAATTGATAATTGAACTTTAATATTTTTGTTTTTCAAATTAGATGTTTCGGGTCTATTTTTTTTAAATAAGAGCTTTATAATTTTTTTTTATTTTTTATCAATTTACTAGAATCTTATTATTTGGGTCATTGATTTAACAGGATATCTCAAGTTAACTCGATCTTAATTACTAAAATTATATATTTTTTATCATTTGTGTATTTCATTTTGACACCTAAACATCAATTTTTATAAAAACAATAATGCAACCCCAAGGCTAGTATGTGTGTATGCATTACAACAATTATACTATTATTTATTCTATTTTCTCATCAAATTCAAATTATTTAAAATTAAAATTATATAAGATATTATTATTAAGCGTGATTTGAGGTCAATCTAGTAAAAATCAAGTTACTTATTAGATAATTTAACTTTAATTATTTATTTTTTTAAAAATAAAAATAAAAATATTTTAATTTTATTAATAAATCAAACCAGATTTTTACTATATTAACCGGTTTGTGAGTTGATGCATCCAGTTAATAAAGTTAAATTAAGTTTTTTATTTCGCCACCAACCCAAATTAGAGGACAGATTTGCTGGATCCTGAATTGACCCGTCTAAGCAGCCAGGATTAATAAGAACAATGTAACATCACCATCCATTAACAGGAAAATCAAGGATAGAACCCGAACCTTATCCTGCCAGAATGCACCGATCAAATGGACACGCATAAGTAATGTCATAAAAAGAAATAAAAGGAAATGATCACGTGATAAAACTGCAACACCGCAGAAATTGAAATAGTCAAATGGCAGATCACATGAAAATAATTTTTAAAAAAGAACCAAACGAAAACCATAAGCAACATTCTGACAGTGGCAGGCAAAGGCAAATTGGCCATGGACAAATGGGTGGTGCGTAGTAGCATTTTCCTTCTCTTCGTTGCCATGTCCTTAGCCTTTCGATTTTCTCTGAACCCAAATGGGAAACACTTTGATTCTCTTCTAACATGCCTCAATAATAATAATAATAATAATATCTCTTCTTCTTCATATTTGAAAGAGCGGATAGTTGAGTTGGCTAATGATCCACACACCGTTGACTGGATGAAGAAGATTAGGAGACAAATTCATAAGAACCCTGAACTTGCTTTTGAAGAGTTTGAGACAAGCAAGTTGATTAGGCAACAACTTGATCAAATGGGAATTGCTTATCGGTGGCCCGTGGCAAGAACTGGTGTAGTGGCCACACTTGGGTCTGGTTCTTCACCCTATGTTGCTCTGAGAGCTGATATGGATGCTTTGCCCATTCAGGTATTATGTTTTGTTCCTGTCAGAAACAAAATATATATTTTGGTTGATGTAATGGGATTTCTTCAGAAAAATTCTGCAAACCATGCCTTTTATTCAGACATGGTAGGTTTTGATTCTGTCCTAAATATACATTTAGACATCGCTTGATTTTTCCATGATATGTACATGTTTTTCTGTGCTGTCCAAGCATAACATGGGCATTTTAACAGAATTTGCTAACTTGGGACTAGGAAAAGAAATTTATAACTTGGACTATATATGTTGTCTCTCAATAGGAAATGGTTGAGTGGGAGCACAAGAGTAAAGTAGATGGAAAAATGCACGCTTGCGGCCACGATGCGCATGCTGCAATGCTCCTCGGTGCTGCAAGGATCTTGAAACAATTGCAAGATACGTTGCAGGTAAATTCTGATTTTGTGGCAAACTTGTTGATTTATATTGATGTTACTGCAAACCGCGGAATTAAGAACTACAAATGCAGGGAACTGTCGTGCTTATATTTCAACCAGCTGAAGAACAAGGGCAAGGCGGTAAAGACATGATTGCAGAAGGGGTTCTTGACAATGTAGATGCCATTTTTGGGTTGCACACTGTGCATAGGTATCCTACTGGAGTGGTTGCTTCTCGGCCTGGAGAATTCCTTGCAGGATGTGGGAGTTTCAAAGCAAAGATAATTGGAAAAGGTGGTCATGCTGCAATTCCCCAAGACTCCATTGATCCAATTTTGGCAGCATCAACAGCAGTGATTAGTTTGCAGAATATAGTTTCAAGGGAGATTGACCCTTTAGATTCTCAGGTACTATAACCGAGTAGTAACCATGCCTGGGAGCAAGCTACATTTCTTCAATTTAGTTTTATGATTCTGAGGTGCAGCAGATTCTAATTCCTTGGCGAAACTTGGATATTACAGGTGGTTTCTGTAGCTATGATCCATGGAGGTACTGCATTTAATGTCATACCAGACTCTGCTTCAATAGAAGGAACGTTCAGGGCTTTCAGCAAGAAGAGCTTCAATGCACTCAGGGAAAGAATAAAAGAGGTAACTCTAACTGCTGACCTTAGAAATGAAACCTCTTCACGATTTTTAGATAAAAGCCACATACGAGTCATGTGATATCTTGAACAACAAGCACTGTAATAAGGTTTTCGTAATGATACCCAAGAAAAGAAACAAGGGTTTGAGTTCTTGCCACATCAAGCCTCTTGATAAATCAACAGATCGGTTGTAGTCATACTGAAAGTGTTAAAACTGGACAAGGAAAAGGAACAAGCACTTCATAGAATCCTCTTCTTGAAGAAACTTGCACTTCATCTCTCTATTTTTAAGTGCGTTAATGTCTTGTGCCAGGTTATTGAAGGGCAGGCAGCTGTACATAGGTGCACTTGTGAGGTAAATTTCACAGGAACTGAACATCCCATAATCCCTCCAACAGTAAATGATGCCAGAATTTACGAACATGTTCGGCGTGTTTCAATTGATATCGTAGGAGAAGGAAACGTTGAGATAGCTCCCATCTTCATGGGGAGTGAAGATTTTGCTTTCTATCTTGATAAAGTACCTGGATCCTTTTTATTTCTAGGCATGAGAAATGAGAAGATTGGGAGTATATATCATCCACATAGCCCATACTATACCATTGATGAGGATGTGTTCCCAATTGGAGCATCAATATATGCGGTCTTTGCACACTCATACCTTTTAAATTCAACAAGAAACTTGAATTCTTATGACTAAAATTATTTTCTTTTTCTATTGTAATCGTTTGTCTGTGATCTTTTAAGAAGGGAAAATGGAGTTTACCCAATATAATGTAGTCTTTTTTAAACAGAATTGGTGATGGGAAAAAAGTTGCTAAAAAATTATTAGACCAATTAGATTTGCGAGTGTGTCATGTTCATTATAAGTGCATGCTATTCAAATTTGTTGTGAAATTAGTTTGTCCATATGAAAAGACTAGTGTTTATACATGATAAAACTATAAACATGCAATATTAAATTTCAAGCTAAACTTGTAATAAAAAATAAAACTAGTCTTATTATTTATAATTAATATCAAAACAATGTCTTAATATCCATTCTAAGAATATAAAATATTAAAAATTTAATAGAAACAAAGTAAGGTACCTATTAATTTGAATAAGTTAAATGTAGTTGTTGTCATCGATTAATATTTTAAAGTTTTATTATTTCTTACTAAATAAGATGTTTGTAAAAAGTCATTGAAAATTTCAACAATATTATCTACATTTTTAAACAAGGTTCACAAACACAGAAATTAACTCGAGTATTTATGTGTAAGAACTGTATCTAAGCTTTAGATTGAAAAGAACAACATGGCTTAAAAAGAAGAAAATAATAGATTAACATTGCAGAAAACTCTTCGTTTAGTTCATTTTTTATAATGGGTTTTGGAATTAAAATTGATAAAGAATTTAATATAGTAATTGCTGGAATTAATTCTCTTAATTGTAAGCTTTGATTCGTCGAAAAATTAAAATTAAACTTGACAGCTGTAGCTTTAAATATGATGTTTTTTTAGTTGAAAAAACTGTCTAGAAATTCTTCATGTTAGTGAAGAAAATGACCAAACTTTGTTCATGGATTCTGATAATTATTAAAATTAATTTCCTCCATTATTAGCTTTCATTATCCATCATGAAACCAGAATTATTAAATCCGACACTTTTTAAGTGAAAAAACTGTTTAGAAATTGTTTAGGTTACACTTTACACTCGGAGAATAAAGTTGGAGGAGGTTTTAAACTGTATATAGAATTTTGTCTCTCAATCTCTCCCTAGTGCATAACATGTGGAATCTGAATTGTTTATTGTATATGAGCTGATAATGGTTTGTGGTGAAAGCTGAAAGCTCATGTGGTATAATTTTCAAGAGCCCGTGACAAAGCGGGGTCGTCTGTTTTTGTTTTCCTTCTCCCAAGCCATAGCTTCCCCAAAATGTGCTCAGTATTTTCTACATTAGGATATGCATATGTTCTTTGAATTTAGCTGAACATATTCCTAAATTTATTTAAGATCTTAAGCAGAAGGGCGTCATAGAGACTAGTGGCATCTTAGATGTATATATAGGTTATGTTTGGAGTGTGCACGATAAAAAAAAATGAAAAAGAAAAGAAAAACATAAACGTATTTGATATAAAATAAATATATTTCTATAATACTTTTCCAATATCTATCTTTTTCGTTCTTTCCACAAGAAACCCTGAGCTGTAGTAGAGTTGGAATGCAACACTGAGCTCCTAAATTCTCTTTCCATACAAAGTTACAGGAATGAATGGATAGAAAGTTTATTTTGCCTAGGTTATTTTCTCTGTATAAACTTGAGTGTTTTTTGAACTCATTTTTAACTTTTTAATTTTTCACTATATAAATTATACAAAAAATTTATTTCTCTTTTATATGAGATGGAAGCTTTTAAAGGGTTTTAGATTTTTTCAAAACATGTCAGCCAAAGATTTTTTTAAAATCAATTTTTTATTTATTCATTATTTATTTTAATAATGTTAATGTTTTATATTAGAAAGTTTATGTTGAAGAATAAGCCTTACCAAAGTTTTAATAGATTTCCCTTTTAATTTGACATCAAATATATTGTAGTAACCATGTTTTAAATTAATTTTTCCATAAAAAAAACGACTTTTCAATCCTTAAAATCCATATCCTAACAGGAGCTGCATAAAAAATGATCGGCCATATCCCAATGTAGATGATACTGTCTACAAAAACATGTAAATCATCTAGGTTATTTCTTCAACTTTTCATTTCAGCTTGATGAAGTTTGAGTCTCCTTCACCAACAATCCATTTGCTTAGTTCACAGACATTAGCAACAATAAAACTTGGTTCCGAGATGGCTTAAGACGCAATACAACAGTCTTGGCAATAAAAACAAAGAAGAAGAAGAAGAAGAAGAAGAAGAAGAAGACCGATTGACATTCGTATCTTGCTAAGGAACCTCTTTACAAAATATTCAACATCATCCAGTACAGAAGCAGTTCGAAGCATCAATAGTTTTTGAATTGGTTTGGATTGAAGGCAAGAACATTGCAGTAAGTTCACTGACCTTTGGTTATGAATTCCTAATACAGATTTTGGCACTTAAACGTAAATCATATACAAGAAGTTAACATGATACCCCGTAAAATGTTGTATGTTTTAGCTGTCATTTAACCCTTTGAAATTGAAGATGCATCATTTCTTGAAACGAAGGTACGTACGTAGCATCTATAGAAAATTGAAGTTACTTTCGTGATAGGGCCCAGATTATGCACGTAGACACTTGAGTCCATTATTATGGTTGTTGCTGTGCATGCACAAATATTCGTGGCAACTCTTTATATATATATATAGCTTGTGCTTGCCGGGTTCGATTAGTTTGAAACTAAACAATTAGAATCTTATATATAGGTCACAATGGAATATATAAATTTGGATGGACTCAAGATATTAAGTCTCTTAATAGCTTTCAGTACGTCGATGGTTGCTTCTAAGTAAACGATAATGATATTTTCTTGCATTAAGCATCACTGCCTGATTGGTTGTTAGAATGTGATTGACTTGGCTAGTGGAATTCAATGAGTTAGAATTAGGAATAAGCGTGTTTTTTTTTTTTGTTTTGTTTTATCAAAGCTAAGCTCACTTTGAAATAATTCAATGAACTCATTACACTATAAAATTTATGAAACAATCAAAAAATTAATTTTTTTTTAAATGCAGGAGTATCGAAATAATAAATAACTCGATAAAACCGGAGTTAAATTACAAGAAAGTTAATTGTATAAATTATAAACAACACTAAAATAACAATAACAACAACAACAATAATAACAATAATAGTAGTAGTAGTAGTAATAATAATAATAATAAAAAGAAGTTGATAAGAATTTTGAGATGAAAAATCAATGTGAGGATTAAGCAATCATAAAAACAAATGTCAAGATTAGAGTATCCTCTAATGCTATTAAAAACAAGTATAGTATAAACTCTTATTACTCAACTGACACATATAAAGGAGGTTATAATCAGATTATAAATTATTAATATGAATGAGTACATTAGTTATCTTATTTGGATAATGCTAATACTTGTAAATGTTGTCAAATATTCATGATTATAACTTATATTAACAACAAATTAATTTTCTTTCATAGCTCAGATGTCGGTTATACTATATGATTTATGTTATGAAAGTGTTAAACATTTGTTATATCAAGTGTTATACAACACAAATCTAGATTAACAATTAACAAGCAAAGTATTAAGAGTGAACAAGATAATAAATGCAAAACATTTTAGTATCAAACATCAAAGTCCATGTTGAGTTTACACTATACTTATTCCTACATCATTAGTGTAACCTTTTCACATTGACATAATAAACTTAATTACACATAATAAAATAGAGAAATATAAATAAACAAGATAAAGACATAAATAAAATAAAAGTTAACTAAGTAAAGGAAATGAAATTAGAAGCATAAACAAGAGATTAATATAATAAAACTTAAGCATTACAATAATAAGATAGTAAGAATATGATCTTGATATGAGAAAACTAAGATGTTTAAATGCATGACAAATGCCTCATTTTAAGGCCAAAATTAGGAAATATTGATTTAATGACTAATTGTTGAGTAGGCAGTCACATCTTGACTTAGTGACAATCCTTATCTTTTTGTCTACAAAAAATATTATTGCTAAGTTTCGAATTCGAACAAACTTAAACCATGAAAGTTTTAGAAAATTGTCTCAGCTTTCCAGAAAAAAAAAAATTAAAGTCATATGGACTTCTAGAACTCAAGATATGGGTTGAACACTAAACAATGTCTAGGCTATAGGACATATTCGGACTTCTATGTTGTTACTAAGATTTGGACTTCTAAATTACAGAATTGAGTTTGCCTTCCTCATGAAAGTTTTAGGCCTATGTCTTAGCTTTTCATCCATATAAAGCAAACCTAAATCCAAGTTCTACAGCTCTATTTATGATTCAATTACCGAATAGTGTTCCAATTTGGACTAAACCAGCATCACTTTTGTAAGCTTCACCCTCTTTTTGTCCTTTCAATTTCAGTACTTTAACTCATCAATCAATTCTTTTATTTATGTGATAGGCCTACATTTAGGATAAATATTTACCATAAATTAAAAGTATTTTATGGTATTAGACTTATTATGTTAAAGAGTTATTGATACTTTAAGTGCAAAAAATAATAAAGTAAAACCTTGATAAAAATGCACTTTTAAGTACTAATCAACTTCTACTAGTTTAGGTCATATTTCTTCTAACTAGTCTTAATCATGTGATTATTATATCCTTCATTAGTTTTCATTAATCTATCCAGATAAATAAACTCATTAAATTTATATATCTGATGAATACCTCTTAAACAAGATATTAATAAACCTTTATTTTGTGCTCAATATATCAATACATAGTTATGAGACTTTACTTGGAAGAAAATAAATTATTTGTTCTAATTTTTAAGGTTAACTTCCTTGGGTTGAGATTATTATTTTTTCCTTTAATATATATACATATAACTTAAAATATAATACATCTTTAACCCATATAACGAGCTTTTAGCTAATGACTTCTAAATCAGTTGGTTTTAGGGCATTAGGTGTTGAGATACCTCTACGAGGTTAGTAACTCAGGTTACAGATATTGATATGTAGATAGTGCAATATTTGATTCCCTTAAGCTTTTCTCCTCAATTCATGTAACAAGTGTAGGGTCAATAGCTCCCAAGTCAGTTGACTTTAAGGTATTAGGTGTTAAAACACCCCTTCAGACTTAATTGTTTGGGTTAGGGAGGCTACGAAACCAAACTTATCTATATTTTTATTATCATTATTTTTTTATTTTTGTTTTTTTATGTAATTTATATACTATCCATTTCCCTTAATTATTACCTTTAACAAAAGAACATAAATAATGTAATAATCCAATGTGCAACCCATAATCATATGTTAAAGTATGTGTGTGAAAATGAAGGTTTAAGAATACTTGTTAAATTAGTGTATAAACAGAATTAAGTGATAACAATGCAAGAGTTTGTAAACCTAAATATTTCAAGAAGTATTCTGATAGACCTTGTTAAGAATGTTTATTAAGATATGTCTCAAGAGTCACTTTAATTAAAGAACTCCTTTACTCTGTCATCCTAGCAACAATAATTTTGCAAATAGTTTATGAAATAAAAAATATAGTTAGTTAATTTTTTTATATCAACTACTACCATTTCCCCTAAACCAAAATAAGACATTGTCCTCAATGTTCTAAGGTAAAAAGATAGAGTATAGAAGATATCACCTGAAACACCGAAAACTAACAAACCTGAAACACACTTAAACAAATATAAGAAATAACAAAATAGAATAATATAATATTAAGAAAACCAAAAGACACAAGGATTCACAAACGAAGACTCAAATTCAATCTAAGCTTTTTACAGCTTTTCTTAATTGACCAATTTATGCGACTCATGGAGGGATTAATTACAGGAGTGAAAGATTGTAGTTGCTTAATCAATTATTTAGTAGCAACAGCAGAGATTATGATTTATCATATCAAAGATGTTAGAAATTCCTGTTCCATAACATGATTAAGAAAAAACAATAATTTATCACAAAATCCATTAATATTTAAGAGACCTATGGGTTTATGGTGAATGTGCAGTTGGGCCCAAGAGGAAATATAAAAGATTTCTTTCAATATGCCCAGACCACCTAGTAAGGTAATGAAGACTTCTCTTAGCTAATACCTAACCAAAATGATTTGCTAATTCTAAAAACTCCATTTTCTTCCCAAGACTAGATCCACCGAAAAAACAAATGTTTCTTATGTGATGACTTGAGGAACCTGCCATTTCTACATACTTCTATATCTGTTGAATGTATGGATTGAGTAGAAATGAATGAAAGAAAGAGAAGATTTTATATATGAGAACTTGAAAATGCAATCATACCACCTATATATAGGCCAGCTACAGTCTCACTCCCTCTCTTTATTTATTTATTTATATTATATTTTAAAAAAACATGTGTATATACAGGTAGTTATGATTGTGCTCACACATTTCCTTGGTTTTACGTCCAAGAACAATTTAAACGTCTTTCATGGGTTGGGGATAGGCTTTCCATCCAGTTTTCTTAAAAACCAGCAAACAAGGTCTTTTTTAGTCAGATTCTTAAGACTAAGTCGATCATGTTCTTTATAGAATTGTGGCCATAAATCATGAATTGCATGATGCACATCTCCACTAGGGTGCGTCTCAAGAGTCAATAGAAGATTATTTAAAGACCCCTTACTTAGGTCATCCTTAATGAATTGTATTTTATCTTCACGGTTTACAAATACCATTTCTAAAGAATGACATGTTGCATTACAAGTCTATCTAGCATATTTATGATAGACTTTCAGTCGTTTTGCATGATGTTTCTTCGCAAAAGTGCTTTTACATGTTCCAGTCATGTGTGAAATGAAGGAATTGGAGAACTCACTTGATAATTGGACCTTTGCTTCATTTAGCCAATGAATCTCTTTAGGAATTCCATGGTTCATTAACAACTTGAATGTTGCACACCTAATTTGATAAATTTTTATAATCGCATTTTGAGGCAAAACGGGAATATACTTTTTTAATTTTTCAATTCCATCCAGTTTTCTTAAAAACCAGGAAACAAGGTCTTTTTTAGTCAGATTCTTAAGACTAAGTCGATCATGTTCTTTATAGAATTATGGCCATAAATCATGAATTGCATGATGCACATCTCCACTAGGGTGCGTCTCAAGAGTCAAAAGAAGATTATTTAAAGACCCCTTACTTAGGTCATCCTTAATGAATTGTATTTTATCTTCACGGTTTACAAATACCATTTCTAAAGAATGACATGTTGCATTACAAGTCTATCTAGCATATTTGTGATAGACTTTCAGTCGTTTTGCATGATGTTTCTTCGCAAAAGTGCTTTTACATGTTCTAGTCATGTGTGAAATGAAGGAATTGGAGAACTCACCTGATAATTGGACCTTTGCTTCATTTAGCCAATGAATCTCTTCAGGAATTCCATGGTTCATTAACAACTTGAATGTTGCACACCTAATTTGATAAATTTTTATAATCGCATTTTGAGGCAAAACAGGAATATACTTTTTTAATTTTTCATGAGTGGTGTCTATTTTTTAAGATAAGAAGTGGAAAAAAGATGAAAAAAAAGAGAGAAGGAACAAGGAATTGAACAAATATATACACAGATATCAGTTATCATGGGAAATTAACAGAACTGACTTAAGAGTCATAGAGTACCGTTATTTGCCATTTGACCAGGGTGAAAGACACTAGTAAAACAAGAGTCACACCAAAAAGAAACACAAAAACAATGTGAGAAAAACAAAATAACCAACCTTAAAAGTTTAGTTTTATTAAGGTTTTATATCATCATTTTGCACTTGAAGTATCAATAACTCCTTAACTAAAGAATATTTTATAATAATATATCTAATAATATAAGATACCTTTAATTTATGGTAAATATTTATTTTAAATACAGGTCTATCACATAAATAAAAGGATTAAGAACTGAAATTCAAATGACAAAGAGATGACCAAACTTAGAAAAGAGATGCTAGTATAGTCCAAACTAGAACATTGTTCGGTAATTAGGTTATATTTGGAGCTGTAGATTTCAGATTTAAGTCTACTTTATATGGATGGAAAGGTAAGACATAGGCCTACAACTTTCATAGGAGCCCAAGATTTAAAAAGACCATTATCAAGTCCAAATTGTAGTAACAACAAAGAAATCTGAATCTATCTTGCAGCCCAAACACTTAAGTTTTTAGCCCATATCTCAAGTTTTAGAAGTCCAAATGACCTCAGGTTTTTTGTTATTTCTGGAAAGCTAAGAAAATTTCCTAGAACTTTCATGTTTTCAAGTGGTTCCAATTCTGACATTATCAATGACATTTTGGGCAGACAAGAGAAGATAAGAATTGTCACCAAGTCAAGAGTTAGCCACCCACTCATCAATTAGTCATCAAATTAATGTTGTGCTAATGTTGCTAGTGATACTCTTGTGAAGAAATTGAATCTGAGTTATATTAAATATCCTAAGCCTTATAAATTGCAATGGTTGAATGAATGTGGTGAAGTTACGATTAATAAGCAGGTTTTGATTGTGTTTTCTATTAGAAAGTATTCCGATGAGATTTTATGTGATGTAGTCCCAATGCATGCTAGTCACTTACTTTTGCGGCGTTCATGGCAGTTTGACTGGAAAGCGATTCATGATGGGTTTAGAAATAGGTTCATTATTGTAAAAGATGGTAAAACCATCACTTTTGTACCTCTTTCTCCAAAATAAGTGTATGATGATCAAATAAAATTAAAAAAGGAATGTGAGGATGGGAAGAGTGAAAATTCATGAGAGGATAATGGTGAGAGGAAACCATCAGATTTGCTAAACCTAAATCATTAATTAGACCGGTTAAGAGTGAGGGTAAAACCGAGTGAAGAAAGTAAGCTTGTGTGATGATAATAGTGTGGAAAAATTAAAGAAATAACCTAATTTTTATGCCAAAGGATCTCAAATCAGATCTATATTTTTCACTAGTAAGCTAATGATCTTACTTGTATATAAAGAGGCTTATTTAAATAGTAACGATCTTGATTCTGCTATTCCTAGTGTGGCTGTTTCTTTGATGTAGGAGTTTGATGATGTATTCCCTGAAGACATCCCCAATAGATTACCACCATTAAGGGGGATTGAACATCAAATTGATTTTGTGCCTGGAGCTTCAATTCCTAACTGTCCAGCCTATAGAAGCAACCCCAAGGAGACGAAGGAGCCTCAAAGGAAAGTAGATGGGTTGATGATGAAGGGGTACATTCGTGAGAGTATGAGTCCTTGTGCTGTGCCAGTGTTACTTGTGCCTAAAAAGGATGGAACATGGAGGATGTGTGTCGATTGTCGTGTTGTTAATAACATAATGGTAAAGTATCGACATCCTATTCTTAGGCTTGATGACATGTTAGATGAGTTACATGGATCATATATTTTCTCTAAGATTGACTTAAAAAGTGGGTACTATGAAATTAGGATGAAAGAGAGTGATGAGTGGAAAAGTGCATTTAAGACTAAGCATGGTTTGTATGAATGATTAGTCATGTCGTTTGGACTTACAAATACGCCTAACACATTTATGCATTTAATGAATCATGTATTGCGTGCATTTATAAGTAAGTTTGTTGTTGTGTATTTTGATGACATTTCGATGTATAGCAAGAACTTAAATAAGCATCTTAATCATTTGCATAATGTACTTAGTGTGTTGCATTTGCATAATGTACTTAGTGTTTTGCGTAGTGAGCAATTATATGTTAATTTTAAGAAGTGTACCTTTTGCATGGAAAAAATTATGTTTTTTGGCTATATCGTAACTGCACAGGGTATCGAGAGGGACGAGGAGAAAGTTAAGGTCATCTGGGATTGGCCTACATCAAAATCGATAAGTGAAGTAAGGAGTTTTTATGGACTTGCTAATTTTTATAAAAGGTTTGTGAAGGATTTTAGTACTATTGCTACACCTTTAACTGAAATTGTGAAAAAGTCTGTTGGATTCAAATGGAATGATGCACAAGATGAGGCTTTTAATTTGTTGAAAGATAAGTTTTGTTTGGTACCTGTTTTAGCTTTGCAAGACTTTATAAGAGCTTTTGAAGTTGAATGTGATGCATCAGGTATTGGTATAGGAGTTGTGTTAATGCAGGATAGGAGGCCCATTGCGTATTTCAACGAAAAACTTAATGGGGTAGCCTTGAATTACCCTATATATGACAAGGAGCTCTATGCCTTGGTAAGAACTTTAGAGACGTGGCAACATTACCTATGGCCCAAGGAGTTTGTGATACATTTACATTCTGAATCTTTGAAGCAATTGAAAGGGCATGGTAAATTGAGTAGGAGACATGTCAGATGGGTTGAATTTATTGAAAACTTTCTATATGTGATCAAGTATAAGCAAGGGAAAGAAAAGATTGTGGCTAATGCACTTTCACGCAGGTATGGTCTTTTATCTACTTTGGATGCTAGATTTCTAGGATTTGAACACATAAAAGAATTGTACAAGGATTATAGTGATTTTGCTTGTACATGAAGCACATGGAGGCGGGTTGAAGGGGCATTTTGGTGTTGTTATGACTTTGGATGTGTTACATGAGCATTTTTATTGGCCTAAAATGAAAAAAGATATACAACGCACATGTGATAAATGCATAACTTGTAGGAAAGCAAAGTCTAGGACTCAACCACATGGCTTGTATACCCCTTTACCTATACCGAAAGAACCATGGGTAGACATTTCAATGGACTTCGTCTTAGGTTTACCTAGGTCAAAACAAGGTAGGGAACTGATGATGCAACTAACATTGAGGTTTTCAAAGATGGCACATTTCATTCCATGTCATAAAACTGACGATGCAACTAACATTGCTGATTTGTTCTTTAGGGAGATAGTACGACTTCACGGGGTCCCTAAGAGCATTGTTTCTGATAGAGATGTTAAGTTCCTTAGCTATTTTTGGAAGGTGTTATGGGGAAAAATGGGTACTAAACTGTTGTTTTCAACTACTTGTCACCCCCAAACAGATGGACAAACCGAAGTAGTTAATAGGACCTTAACACAACTTTTGCGTGTTGTCATTCAAAAGAACTTAAAGAATTGGGAAGATTGTTTGCCATTTATAGAGTTTGCATATAATCGTAGTGTGCACTCTACTACTGAATTTTCACCATTTGAAATTGTGTATGGATTTAACCCTTTAACTCCAATGGATTTGATTCCTTTGCCTATTGATGAAAGGGTTAGTTTGGATGGTAATCGTAAAGCACAGGTGGTGAAAACTCTTCATGAGAGTGTGCGGCAACAGATTGAAAAGAGGAATCGCGTGTATGCGACCAAAGCCAATAAGGGGCGCAAACATGTTGTCTTTCAGCCTGGCGATTGGGTTTGGGTGCATATGCGCAAGGAGAGATTTCCGGCCCAGAGGAAGTCAAAGCTACAACCACGAGGAGATGGGCCGTTTCAGATCCTTGAGAGGATCAATGACAACGCTTATAAAGTTGATTTGCCAGGTGAGTATAGTGTTAGTGCTACCTTTAATGTTTCTGATCTTACTCTGTTTGATGTAGGTGATGATTCGAGGTCGAATCCTTTTGAAGAGAGAGGGGATGATGCGGATCAGCCTAACACCAAGCATAATCATGCCAACAACCCATTGGAGGTGCCAATTGGGCCAATCACAAGAGCTAGGGCTAAGAAGCTTAAAGAAGCATTGAATGGGCTTGTTCAGAATATATGGAACAAAATGGACCTAGAGAGGCTTGGAACATTTAAGGAGCATGAAGAACAGCCTTTAATTCATTTAGTTCAGGTCCAAGAAGAGCCCAATTCATGTGGAACAAGGGGTTGATGTGTCCGGCCCAATACCAGCCTTGTTAGGCTTGTCTTTTCTAATACTACAAGGATAAAGAGTCAGCAATTTATTCTCCTAACTAAGTAAGGAAGTTGGCCAAATCTTATTCCTATAGAGGGGAGGACTATTTAATGCTTTTCCTCACTTAGGAAGGAAAGTAATTAAATCAGCAACAAAGGAGGAAATTTGTTTTCTTATTTGTCCAAGTTAAACAAGGAATTCCAAGCTAATCAAGGACATCAAAGGGGGCAGCAACACAAATTTTCCAAATCAGATTTTTCCAATTTTGTTTAGGACTTCTTAAGGGTGACAAATCTGATTCTAGCTTATTTAGGATGGGCCTTTTTAGATCTTGGGCTCCATATGAAAGTTGTAGGCCTATGTCTTACCTTTCCATCCATATAAATTAGAACTAAATCTGAGATATATAGCTCCAGATATGACCCAATTACCGAACAGTGTTCCGGTTTGGATTGCACCGACATCTCTTTTCTAAGTTTGACCATCTCTTTATCCTTGCAATTTAAGTTCTTAAAGTCATCAATCAATCCTTTCATTTATGTGATAGGCATGCATTTAAAATGAACATTTACCATAAATTAAAGGTATCTTATATTATTAGATATATTATTATAAAACATGCTTTGGTTAAGGAGTTATTGATACTTTAAGTGCAAAATGATGATATAAAAGCATGATAAAAATGTACTTTTAAGTACTAATCATAAGTCGAGATAATTTCCTAGAACTTTTATGATTTAAGTTTGTTTGAATTCTGACATTTTATTCAGACAAGAAGATAAAGATTGTCATCAAGTCAAGAGTTGGCCACCTACTCAACAATTAGTCAACAAATCAATAGTTTCCAATTTCGGCCTATAAAAAGAGGTATTTGCCATGCATTTAGGCATCTTGGTTTTCAGATCAATATCATGCCTTTTATTTCTTTCTTTATATTTTTATAATGTTTAAATTTTATTTCATGTTATATTTTTCTTAATCTCTTATTTATGCTTTTCATTGCCTTTACTATACTTACGTTGTTATGTTGTTTATTTATGTTTCTCTTTTTCATTATGTTTAGCTAAGTTTAGTATGTCAAGGTGAAAAGGTTACACTAATGGTGTAAGAATAAGTATAGTGTAAACTCAATAGGGACTTTAATGTTTGATACTAACATGTTTTGTATTTGTTATCTTGCTCATTTTTTATACTTTGCTTGTTAAATGGTTAATCTAGATTTATGTTGTATAACACTTGGCACAACAAATACTTGTCACTTTCATATCCCAACGGTATGGTATAACCTTTACCTGTGCTATGAAAGGAACTTGATTCGTTGTTAATATAAGTTATAATCATGAATACCTAACAACATCTACAAGTATTAGCGTTATTCGAAGAAGATAACTAATGTAATCATGTTAATCATTTATAATATGATTGGAACCTTCTTTGTGTGTGGTTTCCAATTGAGTAATAAAAAAGTTTATACTATACTTGTTTGAAATACCATTAGTGGATCCTATAATCTTGACATTTCTTTTTATTGTTTAATCTTCAAATTAATCTTACATCTCAAAGTCCTTTTATTATTATTATTATTATTATTATTATTATTATTATTATTATTATATAGTTAACCTCCCATTGGTTCAACCTTGGTCTTGTTGGGTTATTTATTACTTTGACACTCCTACACTTAGGAGAAGATATTAATATTTTGGTCGTCTTAGTTAGTTGGGATATGAACTAGGTAATATAGTTCAACATCCCTAAGAATCCTCTTTCCTCCTTCTCTATCTTAGTAGATGGTGTAGATTGAATAACCTTCAATTTATTAGGATCCACCTCTATTCCTATGTCATTTAACTTGAATCCTAGCAACTTCTTGGACTTAATTCCAAAAGAACATTTTGTAGGATTGAGTCTCAGTTTATTCAACACTAAAGATAAAACCTAATTGACATCCTAATCCTCGATTGTCAACCAAAAAGAGAAAAAAAAGGCAAACAAAAGCAATGATAAAAGCATTTAAAAACAAGTAATGTTGGCTTACATTTTAAAAACCATTAGAATTTTTTGGCTCACCTAGGTTTGAAATTTCTCACCTTTAGCCAACTTTCGCATAAAGGTTTTGACGGAGAATTCTTCTAGAGTATGGATGGTTAGTTGGGACAACACTTTATCTTCCTTTCTAGGCTCTATCCTCTTGTTTTCTATTTTGACCTTATCTTCCTACAAGATATTTATATCTATTGTAGTGAGCTTCTGACTAAGACTTTCCATTCTTTTATCAAGTTGTATCATATATACAACCTTTGAAAATGAAACCCTAATTGGCAAGATGACCAAATCTTCTTCTTTAGGCTCTTTTCCTTCAATCTCGACCATCCTTTTATTTCTCCTTACACCAACAACCCATCTTTAATCTTTATTTTTAGGCATATATCTAAGCCTAAATATTTGATCAACACACTTTGTCTTCATCAGATTGACCCTTTCTGGCATTTTGATGTTAAGGTTATATTAAAATGGAATTTCATGTTCCAAAAAAGTATTTAGCTACCATTCTTGTTGCTTTTGAGATCTTTAGCCTTCTCAACACTGTGTTCTTAGGAACCCAATTAGTGTTTACAATTTTTAAAGCATAGTTGTTCTCATCTTTGCAATCTTTTGTCTCAATGAATGGTATAACCACGTTCCTTACCATAGGAATTGTTTCTTTTATCAAGTATGTTTTGACAGCACATTAAGAGTTGATCCATTATTAATGAGTACTTTGTATATGAGGAAATTTTTGCATCTAATAGTGATGTACACAGACTTGTTGTGTCTGGTTCTCTTTGCATCTAGCTCTTCTTCTATGAAATACAAGTAATTGCTTGCGTGGATTCTCCCTATCAGATGTTTCATGGTTTTAAGCTTAATGTCCTGAGGCATATAAGCCTCACTCAGCACCTTTTGTAAGGCATTTTGGTATGACTCGGAGTTGAGTATCAAGGAAATAAGGAAGATCTTGACCAGGATTTTCTTTAGTTGATCTACTATACATAATTCACTATGTTTCAGGAATTCATTCGACTCTTCCTTAGTCATAGGTTTGTTAACTGTTTAGTACTTAAAAATACATTTTTATCAAGGTTTTATAGCATCATTTTTCATTTAAAGTATTAATAACTTTTTAACTAGAGCATGTTTTATAATATCATGTCTAATACTATAAGATACCTTTAATTTACCGTAAATATTTATTTTAAATACTGACCTATCAAATAAATAAAATGATTGATTGGTGAGTTTAACTTCTGAAATTTAGAAGACAAGGAGAAGGCCAAGCTTAGAAAATAGATGTTGGCTCAATCTAAACTTGAACACTGTTCGGTCATTGGATCATAACTGGAGCTATAGAACTTGAATTTAGGCTGCTCTATATAGATGGAAAGCTAAGACATAAACCTAAAAGTTTTATGAGAAATCTAAGATTCAAAAATGCTATTTTCAAGTTCAAATTGTAGCAACAACAGAGAAGTCTGAATTTGTCCTATGGCCCAGTCACTGTTTAGTATTTAACCCATATCTCGAGTTCTAGAGATCCAAATGCACCGATTTTGTTTTTTGTTAGAAAGTTGAGATAATTTTCTAGAACTTTTATGAGGACAATCTATTCAAATTTTAATGTTAGCAATGACGTTTTTGGAAAATAAGAAGATAAGGATTGTCACCAAGTTAAGATGTGGCCACCCACTTAATAATTAGTCAACAAATCAATAGTTTCAAATTTTGGCCTATAAAAGGAGGCATTTTCCATGTATTTAGACATCTTGGTTTTCAGATCAAGATTATGTTCTTGCTCTCTTTCTTTATATTTTTGTAATGGTTATGTTTTGCTTTCATTAATATTTTATTTATACTTTTCATTTTCTTTACTATACTTATATAATTATGTTCTTATCTTATTTATCTATGTTTATCTTCCTTATTATGTTTAGCTTTTATAACTGTTTCTCTTAACTTTTCATCATCCGTACCTCATTACTACCCTTTATAGCCTTAATCCTCAACTCCTTAATAGTTAGCTGACACGACTAAAAGATTGATGTCTTCTCCCAAGTGCAGAAGTGTCGAAATAATAAATAACCCAACAAGCCCGGGTTCAAACCATAGGGAGGTTAATTGTACAAATTATAAACGACAATAGTACAACAACAACAATAATAAAACCTGAATATTTCAGGAAGTATTATAATAGACCTTGTTAAGAATGGTTACTAAGATGCGTCTCAAGAGTCACTTTAACAAAAGAACTCCTTTACTCTGCCATCCTAGTAACAACAATTATGCACATGCTTTATGAAATGAAAAACAATTTTTTTTTTTATCAACTACTACCCTCTCCCCCCAACCAAAACGAGACATTGTCCTCAATGTTCTAAGGTAGAAAGATAGAGTATAAAAGATATCACCTGAAATAACGAACACTGACAAAACCTGAAACACACTGAAACAAAAATAAGAAATAACAAAACATAATAATAAAACCAAAAGACACAAAAATTCACAAATGAAGGCTCAAATCCAATCTAAGCTTTTTACGGCTTTCCTTAGATGACCAATTTATGCGACTCATGGAAGGATCAATCACAGGAATGAAAGATTGTAGTTGGTCAATCAATTGTTCAGCAGTAGTAGCAGAGATTATGATTTGTCGTGCAGAAGATGTTAGAAATTCCTGTTCCACAGCATGATCAAGAAAAGACAACAACTTATCATAATAACCATTAACATTTAACAAACCTATGGGTTTATGGTGAATGTGCAGTTGAGCCCAAGAGGAAATATGAAAGATCTCTTCCAATGTGCCTAGACCACCTGGTAAAGCAATGAAGGCATCAGCATGGTTAAACATTGCATTCATTCGAGCTGACATTGTGGAGACCTGAAGTTCCTCTCCAATTGTTTTTCCAATGATGTCCCCTTGTGCCAAAGCTTCAGGGACGACCCCCAAAACTTGACTACCTCCTAAAAATGCAGCTATTGACACACCTCCCATTAACCCAAGACTGCCTCCCCCATACACTAAATGAATCTTTCTCTCAGCTAGCACCTGACCAAGATGATTTGCTGATTCTAAAAACTCCTTTTCTTTCCCAGGACTAGATCCACCGAAAACACAAATATTTCTTATTTGATGACTTGAGGAACTTGCCATTTCTACACACTTCTGTATTTGTTGAATGTATGGGTTGAGTAGAAATGAAAGGAAGGAAGAGAGGGTTTTATAGATGAGAAATGAGAAAGGCAATCATAACACCTATATGTAGGCCAGCTGGACTCACACACACTCTCTCTCTCTTTATTTATTTATTTATTTACTTTTGAAAAAGCAAATGAAAGGAACTTGCCATCTCTCTTGTGGCTCACATCTTCCCTTGGTTTTACGTCCAAGAATGGCTTAAACGCCCTTTATGGGTCGGGGATAGGCTTCCCATCCAGTTTTCTTAAAAACTGGCAAACAGGGTCTTTTTTAGTCAGATTCCCAAGACTAAGTCGATCTTGTTCTTTATGAAATAGTGGCCATAAATCATGAATTACACGATGCACATCTCCACTAGGATGCGTCTCAAGAGTCCATAGAAGACTATCTAAAGACTCCTTACTCAGGCCATCCTTAATGAATTGTATTTTATCTTTACGGTTTATAGATACCATTCCTAAAGAACGACATTGTGTATTACAAGTCCATCTAGCACATCGATGACAGACTTCTAGTCGTTTTGCACGACGTTTCTTTGCAAAAGTGCTTTTACCTGTTCTAGGCATGTGTGAAATGAAGGAATTAGAGGACTCACCTGATAATCAGACCTTTGCTTCAATCAACCAGCGAATATCTTCAGGAATTCCATGATTCATTAACAATCTCAATCTTGCACATCTAGCATGGTAAATTTTTGTAATCGCATTCTGAGGCAGAGCGAGAAAATACTTTTTCAATTTTTCAAGATTAGTGTCCATTTTCAAATGAGAATTGGAATAGAGATTCAAAGAATTGCACAAATATATACACAGATATCAGTTATTGTGGGAAACTGAAAGAACCGACTTAAGTCATGGAGTACCGTTGTCCACCATTTGACCGAGGTGAGAGAAACTAGCAAAAATCACTCAAAAAGAAACACAAAAACAATGTGAGAAAAACATAATAATCAACCTTTATCTACTAGATCATTCAAACCAGTTGATTCATTTTCACTAGGAAAATTATCAAAGTAAGCTTTCAAACGATGTCCATTTTCCTTAAAAACATTGTCATTCATTGAATTCTCAATATTGTAGGCCCTATAAGGATTGCTCCATGTTGATCTTAGCTCTCTAGGGAATGCATAGAGTTGAAAATTATAAAACAAAACTTTTTGACCAATATCAACTTTTTGACAATTTTCACAAGTTTTGCAGAATGCATGCATGTCCTTGAACATGGTGGGCCAATAAAATCCATTTTGAAAGATTTTTTACAGCTGTCTTTTTTGACAAGAAATAACTCCCACATGCTTCAAAATGACAAAGTTTAATGACACTACTTACCTCATTGTTCGGAATGAATCTTTGAAATATTTGATCAGGACAATATTTGAATAAGTTAGGGTCATCACAATAAAAGCTCTTCTGAAATATTTGATCAAGACAATATTTGAATAAGTTAGGGTCATCACAATAAAAGTTCTTCACTTCGTTCAAAAACTTTTCTTTGTCTTGGGTACTCCAATCAACAAGGAAATCTCCTAAAGCAAGAAAATTGATATTTTTATCATACCAAGACATTGGACTAAGAGAAAGTAAGGATTCGTTAGGAAAGTAATCATCGATTGGTGTGATGTCAGATGTTGAATTTGTTGTCACTTTTGACAAAAGATCCACATCAATATTTTCGGTGCCTTTTTCATCCGTGATTTCTTTCTTAGAATAAATCATTTGTAAATCTTCAGATTCCTCTAACTCATTTTTACTTAAATTAGATTCAAGTTGATCATAAACTAATTCGTCAATATGATCTACTTCTTGTAAATCATTATCATCTCCAGGTTGCTTGCAAATGTTGAAAATATTCATCTCCAATGTCATGTTTCCAAATGATAGCTTCATCAGTCCATTCCTACAATTAATCAATGCGTTAGAGGTTGCAAGAAACGTAATTAATTAATGCGTTAGAAGTTGCAAGAAACGGACATCCTAAAATAACAGGAAATGAATTACATGCTTCAACAGGTTATGTGTCCAAGACAACAAAATCCACAGGAGAAATGAATTTATCGACTTGTACTAACACATCTTCAACTATTCCTCTAGGCACTTTTATAGATCTATCGGCAAGTAAAAGAGTTATAGATGTTGGTTTTAACTCACCTAGATTGAGACTCTGAAAAACTGAATATGGAAGTAAATTCACACTAGCACCAAGATCAAGTAAGGCTCTTTCAATTTTATGCTCTTTAATAAAGCAAGAAATTGTAGGACAACTAGGGTCTTTATATTTCAAAGCATTATTGTTCTGAAGAATAACACTTACTTGTTCAGCTAGAAAGGCTTTCTTTTTCACATTCAGTTTCCTCTTCACAGTGCATAGATCTTTCAAAAATTTCGCATAAGAAGGAACCTGTTTAATAGCATCTAGCAAAGGTATATTGATTCTCACCTGTTTGAAAGTTTCAAAAATTTTAGAGTTGTGATTGACTTTCCTTTGTTTGGTCATGGCATGAGGAAATGGAAGTACTGGCGGGGAATCAGTCGTTTCTTTGTAATTTTCAGATTCAACCCCTTCCTTACCCTCAGAGATTGACTCATCATCTTTCTCATAAGGTTCATGAGAGGGTTTTTCAATAACCTTACCACTACAAAGAGTAGTGACTAATTTGACTTGATCCATGTGTTGGCTTCCGGAACTACTCGCATTTGTATTGTATTGCCCCTTGGGATTTTGTTGTGGTTGAGATGGAAACTTACCTTTCTCTTGGAAATTGAGAGCAGATGTTAATTTTGCAAGAGTATCTTTAAAATTTGTCATGTTTTGAGCAAGTTGAGTATTGATTATCTCTTGCTTTTCGATGAATGCATGCAATGTTTCCTCAAGATTTCTTCTAGTAGGTGGAACATAAGGAGGTGCATATCCATGAGAATTTTGGAAATTATAGTGTGCTTGAAACGGTGGTTGTGAAGTTTGTGCATTGTTGTTCTCACTCTTCCAACTAAAATTTAGGTGATTTCTCCAGCTAGGGTTGTATGTTTATGAGTATGGGTTGTGGTTGGCCCTTTGGAAACTGTTTAAAGCATGGGCTTGTTCATGGAGACATTCCTTAAAAGAAGGCAAGGTTGGACAATTATTGGTTGAGTGTTTATTTGTTTCACATATTTGACACATAATATTTTCAACAGATTTTAATTGACCACTCTTTTTCAATTCTAGTGCCTCGACTTTTCTAGCTAAAGATGCAAACTTGGCTTGAAGGTCATGATCTTCCCTAAGGTTGTACATACCTCCACTAGATGTATGAGGTTGAGTTTTACTCGGTGCCTCATAAGTACCCGCGGTGTCTCAATTTTGAGCATTTTCAGCTAACAAGTCTAAGTACTCTATTGCTTCATCAGGGTCTTTATCTTCAAAAGTTCCATTGCACATCAATTTAACCATTTGCCTATCTCTAGGTGTTAACCCTTCATAAAAATGTGAAACCAATCTCCATGTTTCAAAACCATGATGAGGGCAAGTATTAAGCAAGTCTCGATACCTATCCCAACATTGGTAAAATGTTTCT
This sequence comes from Populus euphratica, assembly GCF_000495115.2. Taxonomy (NCBI): domain Eukaryota; kingdom Viridiplantae; phylum Streptophyta; class Magnoliopsida; order Malpighiales; family Salicaceae; genus Populus; species Populus euphratica. The sequence goes on from NW_011501746.1 coordinate 33,175, forward strand.
CCTGGTTTTTGAGTGAAAGTGGTGATTTGTCTTTTGAAAGAGTTTGTTCTGTGAGATGGAAAAAACTTCTTTAAAAACTGTTGCTGCATTTCATCCCAAGCACGAATGGGTGTTAAATTTTGTAGCCATGTTTTAGCTTTATCTTTTAATGAAAAAGGAAAAAGCTTTAATCTGATGGTGTTCGTGCTACAATTTAAATTATTATAGGTGTTGCAGACCTCCTCAAATTCCATTAAATGCAAGTATGTATTTTCCAATTCTAATCCACGGAAAGAAGGTAAAAGTTGAATAATACCTGGCTTATAATTAGAATGAGATGCATCGGGAGGAAAAACTATGCAGTGCTTGTTACATGGGTTGAGGAGAAAGCTTAAGGGAATCAAACATTGCACTATCTACATATCAGTATTTGCAACCCGAGTTACTAAGCTCGT
>NW_011501750.1:0-5589 GCF_000495115.2 Populus euphratica
TTGCTCCTTTAACATGATTAAGTAACATTCTAAGAAAATAAAACTCTTTAGCAATAGGATGGGCATACACAATGCGACCAAGGCAAAATCCACGTGATCTAATAATCCATTCTTTTTGCCTAGCATCCCAAAAGTACTTGCTTGGAAACTAAGTAACATAGATCTTATGCATCGACATTAACTCTATTGTGCTCAAACCACTCTATGAGCATTGTCTTATTAACCCCAAGCCTTCTAAGAATTGATGGTAAGGATTCATTACCTGAAAAAAAACACATGATGTTGTAATGGTAAATGGACCTGAAGTCTTTCAATAGGTGGCTCTTTAAATGGATTGGGAATTGGAATAGCTGTCATACTGCCTCATATGGACAATTGAATCTACAGTTTAGATAAGCTTGTATTTCATCATTAGTCTTTTTCTGCATAACCATTCTACATCAATTAGCACCTTTGCTAATATACTTAAAAAGATACTTAATAAGTATGGATTGACAACAAATTTCAACATTAATGTGTGCATTGTATTGGAGCAAAATTTTTCTATTGTATGGGACAATATGACAATTTGAGAGAGAAATGCCAGTTTTAATAACATGACCCATAAGCTGTATGCATCATTTATAAAACAAAAGCCATTCTCATTAAAGAAAGTTGCATCTTTTTATTTTAAATCATTTGGAACATTTATTATTTTCCATACTTTGAGCCTTTAGATGTGTAGCGCCACATAGAGCGTGCATCATAAATTATGAAACCATTTCATAGCAAAGAGAATATTGATTCTTGTCAGGTATCTCAGCTGAAATAACAGAGTCAACATCCTCAACTGAATGAAATTTGAACTTTAGAGCTAGCTAGACTAATAAATGAGTATGCAGCAAACCTTTTTTTTAGAACTCCACAACATAAACATCTAAATAGAGAAAATACAAGCAAAGAAGTAAAAATGGTTGTTTCCAAAAGGAAAAAAGAAAACTTGAAATATAAGAAATGACATAGAAATACCAGCAATTGTTCATCCAAAAGGTTTTCCAAATTTGATGAATGAAATCATATCAATTAGCTTTGAGTGAAATACCCTTGTGATGATGTCAGGCTTGTCCTCAAGTTTATAGTTTCTTGTTTTCTTAATTTCCCGATGAATTTCAGGCCAATTAACATTCCAAGTGAATGTGATAAAAAGATTAGGATTTCTATAACACCTACATATAGCAATAGCATTTTAGTAATTATTAATCATACACCGAGGACTTCTAGTCAAAGAGGATGGAATTATAATTTTCCTTGTAGTTGATCCTTCAACATCACCTCTAGCAATAACATCACATATTCCTTTGTAATGTTCACTTCTAAGATTTTCTTGGATTGCACATATAAAATCCTAATGATCCTCTTCGACATCAACGAATGTATCAACCAAAAATTATTGGTACAGTTGCCCGCCTTTTTTCTCAATTTTGGCCTATAAAAGGAGGCTTTTGCCATGCATTTAGGCATCTTAGTTTCCAGATCAAGATCATGCTCTTGCTTTCTCTCTTTGTATTCTTTCATGAATAAGATAAGCATAATAGGCTTTCATCGAAACCCTTAGTTTTTGTTTAGGCAGCTGCTGCTCTTGATGAGCCAATGCAATAGGAGTGTGAAAAAAATCATTTCCATACAAAAAAAGAAGTGGTCATAATAAAGGGCTATAAATTTTGGATTAAGCTTTGAGATTCTTTGAAGGGTTCTGGATGAACTTTCAATAATTATATCTCAGCCACATCGAGAATGACCAATGTCCCCAACAACTAAACCACATGTCGTTTGAGGAAGGATCATCGTATTGGCTTAAGTCATTATCTCTTTTACTAATTAACCGAAGCTTGAACTTTGGAACCTCGACATCACCAAACCTTTATCTAGCATAACGGAACAAACATACCAATTCATTAGATGAATCAAGCATATTGATAAGACTAACAACAATCTCACTATCTAAGACTGAAGGAAAATTTCCATTTTAGAATGATTGTAGTTGATTAGCAACCTCATTATTTATATAAAATATATAAAGTTATGCAAACTTGGGAGCCCCATCATCTATAGGCTAAAAAGAACATATAAGATGGTGATAATATCCGTTGACCTTAAAGACAAAAGATCTAGGTTGAGCATTAATATAATGATTGATTACAGCCCCTATAAATGTGAAAGCGAACATTAAGTTATAAGCATGAATTTCACTTTCAAACTTTTTGGATGATGAACAATTATTTGGGTTGAGGAGGTTGTCAAGGTAGTTAGGTGTTCCTTGTCGAGTAAAAAGCACCACTTTCCCATTATCACAACAAAGTGTAAACATGGGCTATAAACATGGGCTTGTTTTGGTTGAACATGCCAAACATTCTTGGAACCAAAAAAGAGTGCCATAATGCCTACGTAAATGGAAAAGCAAAACATTAAAAAAACCATGATCAGGACAGGATCAAGGTTAAGTGAAGGAAAATATAGGAATAGAATAAATCTTAATAACTTTCTAAAGAAACCATCAAACATAGGGATAATAAGCAATCAAAGAAAAAACATCAAGAAATGAAGTGTTGGGCAAAGATTAACTGGCTTGCAAGGAAAAGAAACAATATTGGATTGAAATCCTTAATATGTCTTGACACATACAGGTAAGCCTGGCTAAAAATCCTTAATTGGGTCATATCTGGAGCTATAGATCTCAGATTTAGGTCTACTTTATATGAATGGAAAGGTAAGATATAGGCCTATAACTTTTATATAGAGCCCAAATCTAAAAAGGTCATTTTCAAGTCCAAATTGTAGCAATAACAAAGAAGTTTGAATTTGTCTTCCAACCCGAGCACTGTTCAGTGTTTGGCCCATATCTAGAGTTCTAGAAGTCCAAATAACCTGAATTTCTTTACACAAGAAAGCTGAGATAATTTTCTACAACTTTCATGTTTTTGAGTGGCTCTAATTTTGATGTTATCAATGACGTTTTGAGTAGATAAGAGAAGATAAGGATTGTTACCAAGTCAAGAGTTGGTCACCCACTCATCAATTAGTCATTAAATCAATAGTTCCTAATTTTGGCTTATAAAAGGAGGCATTTGCCATGCATTTAGGCATCTTGGTCTCCAGATCAAGATCATGCTTTTACTCTCTCTCTTTTTATTTTTTGTAATGTTTATGCTTTGCTTTCATTAATATCAAGTTTATGCCTTTCATTTCCTTTCATTTACTTAGTTAACTTTAATCTTATTCATGTTCTTATTTTGTTTATTTATTTTTCTTTCTTTCATTATGTCTAGCTAAGTTTATTATGTCAAGGTGAAAAGGTTACACTAATGGTGTAAGAATAAGTACATTATGTTTAGCTAAGTTTATTATGTCAAGGTGAAAAGGTTACATTCATGGTGTAAGAATAAGTACAATGTAAACTTAATATTAACTTTAATGTTTGATACTAACATGTTTTATATTTGTTATCTTGTTCACTCTTTAATACTTTGCTTGTTAAATGACTAATCTTGATTTATGTTGTATAACATTTGGTACAAAAAATGCTTGGCACTTTCATAGTCCATACTGTATGGTATAACTAACACCTGAGCTATCAAAAAAACTTGATTTGTTGTTAACATAAGTTATAATCATGAATTCTTGATGAGATTTACAAGTATTAGCATTAATCAAATAGGATGACTAATATAATCATGTTAACAATCTATAATCTGATTGAAACCTCCTTTGTGTGTGGTTTCCAATTGAATAATAAGAGTTTATACTATACTTGTTTGACATACCATTGGTAAAACCTCTAATCTTGACATTTGTTATTATCATTGTTTAATCCTTATATTAATATTTCATCTCAAATTTCTCATCATCATCTTCTTCTTCTTCTTCTTTTTCTTTATTACTACTGCTACTACTACTACTACTACTACTACTACTAGTATTATTATTATTATTGTTATTGTTATTACTATTATTATTGTTGTTGTTGTTATTGTTATTATTGTTGTATTATTGTTATTTATAATTTGTACAATTTGCCTCCTTGTGGTTTAACCCCGGTCTTGCCGGGTTATTTATTACTTCGACACTCCTTCACTTGGTAGAAGACATCAATCTTTTAGTCGTATCAGTTTTATATCATCATTTTATACTTGACGTATCAATAACTCCTGCACTAAAATATGTTTATAATAACATATTTAATAATATAAGATACCTTTAATTTATGGTAAATGTTCATTTTAAATACAAGCCTATCACATAAATAAAAGGATTGATTGATGAGTTTAAGAACTGAAATTGAAAGGATAAAGAGATGTCCAAACTTAGAAAGAGATGTTAGTGGAGTCTAAACCAGAACACTGTTCAGTAATTGGGTCGGGTCATATCTGGAGTTGTAGATCTCAGATTTAGATCTACTTTATATAGATAGAAAGGTACAACATAGACCTACAACTTTAATGAGAGCCTAAGATTTAAAAAGGTCATTTTCAAGACCAAATTATAGCAACAACGAAGAAATCTGAATCTATCTTGTAGCCCGAACACTATTTAATATTTAGCCTATATCTGGAATTCTAGAAGTCCAAAAAACCTTTATTTTTTTATTTGGAAAGCTGAGATAATTTGCTACAATTTTCATGTTTTTAAGTGGTTCTAATTCTGACGTTATCAATGACGTTTTGGGCAGACAAAAGAAGATAAGGATTATCACTCAATCAAGAGTTGGTCACCCACTTATCAATTAGTCATCAAATCAATAGTTCCTAATTTTGGCCTATAAAAGAAGGCATTTTTCATGCATTTAGGCATCTTGGTTTCCAAATTAGGATCATGCTCTTACTTTCTCTTTGTATTTTTGTAATGTTTAAGTTTTATTTTTCATTAATATCTTGTTTATGTCTTTCAATTCCTTTCCTTTACTTCGTTAATTGTTATCTTATTTATGTTCTTATTTTGTTTATTTATGTTTCTCTCTTTCATAATGTTTAGTTAAGTTTATTATGTCAAGGTGAAAAGGGTACACTAATGGTGTAAGAATAAGTATAATATAAACTCAATATGGACTTTAATGTTTGATACTAACGTGTTTTGTATTTGTTATCTTGTTCACTCTTTAATACTTTGCTTGTTAAATGACTAATCTAGATTTATGTTGTATAACACTTGGTACGACAAATGCTTGGCACTTTCATAGCTCATACTGTATGGTATGACCGACACCTGAGCTATGAAAGGAACTTGATTTGTTGTTAATATAAGTTATAATCATGAATGTCTAATAACATTTACAAGTATTAGCATTATTCGAATAAGATAACTAATGTAATCATGTTAACAATTTATAATCTGATTAGAACCTCTTTTATGTGTGGTTTCCAATTGAATAATAAAAGTTTATACTATACTTGTTTAACATACCATTAATGAATCCTCTAACATTGACATTCGTTATTATCATTATTTAATCCTTATATTAATTTTCCATCTCAAAGCTCTCATCATCATCATCATCATCATCATCATCATCATCATCATCATCATCATCATCATCATCATCATCTTCTTCTTCTT
>NW_011501750.1:5610-18338 GCF_000495115.2 Populus euphratica
TCATCATCATCATCATCTTATTATTATTATTATTATTATTATTATTATTATTATTATTATTATTATTATTATTGTTGTTGTTGTTGTTGTTATTTATATAATTTATACAATTAACCTCCCTGTGGTTTAATCCCGGTCTTACCGAGTTATTTATTATTTTGACACTCCTGTACTTGGGAGAAGACATCAATCTTTTAGTAATGTTAGTGGGTTCAGTCAATAAAACTTCCCACATCATAAAATGTCATCAACGAAATAAAACCTTTATCGGCAAGAGGATCTTGAATCAAAGAATTCCTGTCGGCAAGCAAAGTAAAAAAAGCATGATCCTTGCTCTTCTCTAGCAGTATGAACTTCTGAGTAGTGGTGGGTTCAGTCAATGAAACTTCGCACATCATAAAATGATATCAACAGAACAAACCTTTATCAAACATATCACTATGACCTAGTACAAAACCAATCTTCACTTTTCAACTTTTGTAACGGATATAATATAATAATAAGTATGTGTAAAAAAATATTTATGGAGAATGGAAAAAAAAAAGGTTTTGTGAGGAAAACGACAATATTTTCCTCACATTTTTAGAGTTCTTTTAATTTAATTTAATAGTTTTGATGATAAATTAATGCAAATTTATCATTATTTTATAGTTGAGTTGTAGTATGAATAGACAACTTAATCTTGGATTAGAATGAAGAAAGTGAGTAGTGGGTCTCATTCAAATGTAATTATGATAACATATTTATATAATACATGATAAATAGAAGGATTACATTAAAAAGATTAATTGATTAAAATTTACATTAAAAAATTATCAAAATAGATTGACGTTGAAGCTTACTAACCCTATAAATAATTCTTAATTTAAAGGGTCAAAAACCAAAAAAGTAAGATATAAAAGTAGCACTATTACATAAAAATCCTAGTATTTTTAATATGAAAATAGATCAAGAAAGGAAAATAATTCATGTGTGACTTTCATCTCAATTTATATTAAAAATTTGCATCAAATTTCATTTCCTTTCTAGTTAAAAATTATGTGATTATATGTAGGACTTATATCGGCAGTCCGAGTCATTCGCGCGTAAAACAATACTTTAATTTATATAAAAATTAAAAATACTTTTCTAAATATTTTCTCCCTAAATTTATAAAAATTCTCCATATTTATCTCTAGTTTATCAAGTTTCGGATACATAAAAATCCCAGTCTTTTTAATATGAAAATAGATCAAGAAAGGAAAATAATTCATGTGTGACTTTCATCTCAATTTATATTACAAATTTTCATCAAATTTCATTTCCTTTCTAGTTAAAAATTATGTGATTATATGTAGGACTTATATCGGCGGTCCGAGTCATTCGCATGTAAAACAATACTTTAATTTATATAAAAATTACAAATACTTTTCTAAATATTTTCTCCCTAAATTTATAAAAAATCTCCATATTTATCTCTAGTTTATCAAGTTTTGGGTTACGAGTTTACATTATACCATTTATGTTTACAGAGTCATATTTTTTTAGATTCAAATACATTTTTAATGTCAAGTTTATACTAACTACATTAAATTTCATTAAATTATATCTCAAAACATTTATTTCTGATTTTATCATTTCCTTTGGGTTTTTATCTGCTTTTCTTTGTTTTTTTATTTTCCCATTATTTCAATATTTCTATTTTAAATTAACATAAGAATATTTTATTTCAAATTCTCAAAATCTAAAGTCACTTTCTTAATTTAAATATTCAATTTACTTATTTAACATAGTATTTTTCTTATGAATTTTATCTATTTTTGTGGCTTGAATACCAAAATATTCACTTTACATGGAAAGTTGGATGTTTAGATGAATAGTTTTCGGGTGTGTTTGGGGCACCGCGTTCCCTCAAATTTGAAAACAATTTTGCTTAAAATAATTTTTTTATATTTTCAAATCATCTTGATGTGCTGATGTTAAAAAAAATTTTAAAAATAAAAAAAATTATTTTAATATATTTCTAAGTGAATAGCATTTTGAACTGACACCACTACCACAATCTACACACTATTTATCTAGGTTCGCTCTAAGAATGCATCAAAGGTTTCACCAGCCCAAAGTTTATGAAACAAATCTAGTTATCCAACTCTTACATCTAAATTATTTTTTTGATAAATTTTTCTTTTTAAATAAAAGGTATTTTCTTTAATTATTTTTAATATATACAAGCATTATTTCTTTCAAACCCTATAAAAATCAATTTAAGCTCCCAACCTAACTTTGTAATTATAAATATATAATTACAAGAAAATGATGACTTAGTCTAGTATCCTATTTAGATAAATGATATGAGATGGCATGCCCGCACGCTGCAACGGGCTTATAAAACAAATGTACTTGATAATGTTATAATTATGAATTACTGCTAGATAAGTAATAGAAACTAAAGTTATGATAGAGCTAATATTTCATGACAGAAAAAATGTTATATTGGTAATTAAAAACTTAGAGACTAAACAAAATGATTTGTAACAATCCACAATGTTTTAAGAGAAAAGATATAGTGTTTTTGTAGTGGGTTCAGTCAATAAAACTTCCCACATCATAAAATGTCATCAACGAAATAAAACCTTTATCGGCAAGAGGATCTTGAATCAAAGAATTCCTGTCGGCAAGCAAAGTAAAAAAAGCATGATCCTTGCTCTTCTCTAGCAGTATGAACTTCTGAGTAGTGGTGGGTTCAGTCAATGAAACTTCGCACATCATAAAATGATATCAACAGAACAAACCTTTATCAAACATATCACTATGACCTAGTACAAAACCAATCTTCACTTTTCAACTTTTGTAACGGATATAATATAATAATAAGTATGTGTAAAAAAATATTTATGGAGAATGGAAAAAAAAAAAGGTTTTGTGAGGAAAACGACAATATTTTCCTCACATTTTTAGAGTTCTTTTAATTTAATTTAATAGTTTTGATGATAAATTAATGCAAATTTATCATTATTTTATAGTTGAGTTGTAGTATGAATAGACAACTTAATCTTGGATTAGAATGAAGAAAGTGAGTAGTGGGTCTCATTCAAATGTAATTATGATAACATATTTATATAATACATGATAAATAGAAGGATTACATTAAAAAGATTAATTGATTAAAATTTACATTAAAAAATTATCAAAATAGATTGACGTTGAAGCTTACTAACCCTATAAATAATTCTTAATTTAAAGGGTCAAAAACCAAAAAAGTAAGATATAAAAGTAGCACTATTACATAAAAATCCTAGTATTTTTAATATGAAAATAGATCAAGAAAGGAAAATAATTCATGTGTGACTTTCATCTCAATTTATATTAAAAATTTGCATCAAATTTCATTTCCTTTCTAGTTAAAAATTATGTGATTATATGTAGGACTTATATCGGCAGTCCGAGTCATTCGCGCGTAAAACAATACTTTAATTTATATAAAAATTAAAAATACTTTTCTAAATATTTTCTCCCTAAATTTATAAAAATTCTCCATATTTATCTCTAGTTTATCAAGTTTCGGGTTACGAGTTTACATTATACCATTTATGTTTACAGAGTCATATTTTTCAAATTCAGATACATTTCTAATGTCAAGTTTATACTAACTACATTAAATTTCATTAAATTATATCTCAAAACATTTATTTCTGATTTTATCATTTCCTTTGGGTTTTTATCTGCTTTTCTTTGTTTTTTTTTAATTTTCCCAATATTTCTATTTTAAATTAACATAAGAATATTTTATTTCAAATTCTCAAAATCTAAAGTCACCTTCTTAATTTAAATATTCAATTTACTTATTTAACATAGTATTTTTCTTATTAATTTTATGAATTTTATCTATTTTATGGCCTGAATACCAAAATATTCACTTTACATGGAAAGTTGGATGTTTAGATGAATGGTTTTCGGGTGTGTTTAGGGCACCACGTTCCTTCAAATTTATAAATTTTTTTGCTTAAAATAATTTTTTTATATTTTCAAATCATCTTGATGTGCTCATGTCAAAAAAAATAAAAAAAATATATTTTAATATATTTCTAAGTTAATAGCATTTTGAACTGACACCACTACCACAATCTACACACTATTTATCTAGGTTCGCTCTAAGAATGCATCAAAGGTTTCACCAGCCCAAAGTTTATGAAACAAATCTAGTTATCCAACTCTTACATCTAAATTATTTTTTTGATAAATTTTTGTTTTTAAATAAAAGGTATTTTCTTTAATTATTTTTAATATATACAAGCATTATTTCTTTCAAACCCTATAAAAATCAATTTAAGCTCCCAACCTAACTTTGTAATTATAAATATATAATTACAAGAAAATGACGACCTTAGTCTAGTATCCTTTTTAGATAAATGATACGAGATGGCATGCCCGCATGCTGCAACGGGATTATAAAATAAATATACTTGATAATGTTATAATTATGAATTAGTGCTAGATAAGTAATAGAAACAAAAGTTATGATAAAGCTAATATTTCATGACGGAAAAAATATTATGTTGGTAATTAAAAACTTAGAGACTAAACAAAATGATTTGTAGCAATCCACAGTGTTTTAAGAGAAAAGATATAGTGTTTTTGCCACAGGATTTAGCTTTTCTATTAATAAAAAAAATTACAAAGTCAAATTCTCTACCAAAAACCAACAAAGATAATTTTGGAAGAAAAAAACCATGAGGAAAAAAATTGTAGTAATTGATAATGTTTTGTGAGGAAAACTATAGTGCTTTTCTCAATAAAATAAAATAAAAAATCATTTAGAGAAATACTATAGCAATCTATAGTCTTTTGTGAGAAAAACTATAACACTTTCCCCATATGATTTAACTTTATTATAATTATAATTCTTAACGAACTCAATATTCAAAACAAAAATTGACAAATATAATTTTAAAAAAATTCATAAAAAAATCATATGAAAAAACACTGCATCAATTCACAGTGTTTTAAAGAAAAAAATTACAAAGTTAAATTCTTAATCAGCTCAAAATTAAAAAAATCAAATTGATAGAGATAATTTTAGGAAAAAAAATAACACCAAAAAAGAGAGGAAAAAACGATGTTAAAAATATTATAGCAATTTACAGTGTTTTGTGATGAAAGTTAAAGTATTTCTCCACATAATTTAGCATTTTTTGTAATAACTTGTAATTGTAATTCTCAATCAGCTTAATATTAAGAAAAAATCCAAAGATAATTTTGAAAAATCATAAGAAAAAAATAATGTGGAGAGACACTATAACAATCTATAATGTTTTGTAAAGAAAACTACAATACTTTCCCTATATTATTTGCTTTCCCCATATTATTAAGCTTTATTACAAAGTTAAATTATAACCAACTGAATATTAAAAAAATAAAATCACAAAAGAAAATATATTATAAAAAACTCAAAAGAAACTGAAAAAAACCATGTAAGGAAAAACTGTATTAATCCATAATGTTTTATGAGGAAAAAACTTGTATTTACTTATAATTACAATTCTTAACTAGCTCAATATTTAAAAAATAAAATTAACAAAGATAATTTTAGGAAAAAATATAACAAAACAAAAAAAAAAACCATGTAGGAAACACATTGTAGAAATCCACAATAATTTACGAGGAAAGTTACAATGCTTTCCTCACATATTGTAACTGTAATTTTTCCAGCTTAATATTAAAAAATAAAATCAAAAAAGATAATTTTATAGAAAATCATTAAAAAAAAACATGTGAAAAAACATTGTAGTAATCAACAATGTTTTAAAGAAAAAAATTACAAACTAAATTCTCAATCAGTTTAATATAAAAAAATAAAATTGACAAATATAAAATAGAAAACCTATGTGAGAAACACTATATCAATCCACGGTATTTTAAATAAAAAAATTATAAAGAAAATTTTTTAACCAGCTCAATATTTAAAAAGTAAAATCAATAATGATAATTCTGGAAAGAAAATAAACAAAAATAAAAAATAAAAAAGAGGAAAGTTGGAGGGGAAAAAAAGGGAAGTAATTTTGACAAAAAAAGAAAAAAGAAAAGAAAAAAGAAAAAAGAAAGAGAAAGTTGGAAAAGGAGAGAGAGAGAGAGAGAGAGAGAGAGAGAGTGTTGCATAAAAAATATTTTATAAGTGAGAAATATTCTATATTAATTTTTTTTTATGATATATAATTAGTAATGTGAAAAATAAAAAAGCAATAGAAGATCTATGAGATATTATGGTGATAAAATGGTGATGATAATGATTATTATAATAGTGATAATAAAATAATGGTTTTGATAATGTTAAAGTAGAAGTAATGATAAAGTTCATGATACATTAATGATGGTGGTTAGATGATGATAATTAAACTTATTATATACTATTTTAAATGGATTATTATCACTAATCCACTATACCAATTTATAATATTTTGTAAGAAAATCTATAACATTTTTCCTATATGATTAAACTTTATTACAAAGTTAAATTCTAACCAATTTAATATTAAAAAAATAAAATCAATAAAGATAATTTAAAAAATATTATAAAAAAGGTAAACACAAAAAAAAAACTGGAAAAAAAAACCATGTGAGGAAAAACTGTATCAATCCATAGTAATTTGCGAAGAAAGTTACAATACTTTTCTCACATATTTTAACTATAATTTTTAATCAGCTCAATATTAAAAAATAAAATAAAAAAATATAATTTCATAAAAAATCATAAAAAAAAACAAAACAAAAACATGCGGAGAAACATTGTAGTAATTGATTAGTATTTAAAAATGCATTTTTATGAAGTTTTCATATCAACATTTTACACTTGAAGTATCAATAACTCTTTAACTAAAGCATGTTTTATAATAACAAATCTGATACTATAAGATACCTTTAATTTATGGTAAATATTCATCTTAAATACAGGCCTATCAAATAAATTAAAGGATTGATTGATAAATTCAACTACTGCAATTGAGAAGACAAAGAGAGGGTGAAGCTTAGAAAAGAGATGTTGGTTCAGTTTAAACTAAAATACTGTTAAGTTATTAGGTCATATCTAGAGCTGTAGTACTTGGATTTGGATATGCTATATATGGATGAAAAACTAAAATATAAGCCTAAAACATTCATGAGGAATGCAAAACTCAATTCTGCTGTTTGTAAGTCCAAATCTTGGCAACAACAGAGAAGTCTGAATATGTCCTACAGCCTAGATACTGTTCAGTGTTCAGCCCATATCTTGAGTTCTAGTAGTCCAAATGACTTCAATTTTTTTATTGAAAAACTGAGACAATTTTCTAGAACTTTTACTAATTAAGTCTATTCAAATTTTGATGTTAGCAATGATATTTTGTTTAGACAAGAAGATAAGGATTGTCACCAAGTCAAGATTTGGCAACCCCCTTAACAATTAGTCAACAAATCAATAGTTCTTAACTTTGACCTATAAAAGGTATTTGTCATGTATTTAGGCATCTTAGTTTTTATATCAAGATTATGTTCTTGCTCTTTCTCTTTATATTTTTGTAATATTTAAGTTTTGCTTTTCATTAATCTCTTATTTATACTTTTCATTTCATTTCCTTTACTTAGTTAACTTATATCTTATTTATGTTTATATCTTGTTTATTTATATTTCTCTTTTATTATGTTTAGTTAAGTTTATTATGTAAGGTGAAAATGTTACACTAATGGTGTAAGAATAAGTATAGCATAAACTCAATATAGACTTTAATGTTTGATAGTAACATGTTTTATATTTGTTATCTTGTTCACTTTTAATACTTTTTTTTTTATTAAATGGTTAATTTAGATTTATGTTGTATAACCAATCATTAGTATAAAAAATACTTGGCACTTTTATAACTCAACCGTATGATGTAACCGATACTTATGCTATGAAAGGAACTTGATTTGTTGTTAACATAAGTTATAATCATGTTAACCATTTATAATCCGATTGGAATCTCCTTTGTGTGCGATTTCCAATGAGTAATAAAAAGAGTTTATACTATACTTGTTTGAAATACCATTAATGGATCCTCTAACTTTGACATTTGTTTTTATTGTTTAATTTTCACATTAATCTTACATCTCAAAGTCTTCTTTAACTTCTTGTTCTTATTATTATTATTATTATTATTCATGTTGTTGTTCTTCTTTTTCTTTTTTTTTATTTTCTTATTATTATTTATAATTTATATAGTTAACCTCCCTATGGTTCGACCTCAGTATTGCTAAGTTATTTATGACTTTGATATTCATACACTTAAGAGAAAACATCAATTTTTTGGTCATGTCAGCAAACGACAATGTTTTAAAGAAAAAAATTATAAAATTAAATTTTCAATCAGCTCAATGTAAAATTTTTTTTGATAAATATAATTTTAAAAAATAAAATAAAAAAAATAAAAAACTATATAGGAAAACACCGTAACAATCTACGGTATTTTAAATGAAAAAAAATTACAAAGTGATATTTTTAACTAGCTCAATATTTTAAAAGTAAAATCAATAAAGATAATTTTGGAAAGAAAATAAACAAAAAGAAAAAATAAAAAAAGAGGAAAGTTGAAGGGGAAAAAAAAGGAAAGTAATTTTGATAAAAACAAAAAAGGGAAAGTTGGAAAAAAAATGAAAAAGTGCAAAAAAAAAAAGAGAAATACATTGTGGATTATTATTCTAATCTATAGTTGCATAAGTCTGCATGAATAGTAATATCATCGTATGATTTAATTTCTTTATTAATAAGTTATTCAATAAATAATACAGAGGATTTCTAATCATATACAAGAGATTTTCATTGATTTTATGTATACTAATTATACAAAATTTAGATTAAGAAATTCTTGATAGGTTAGATGTCTAATCGATTTAAGTATATTTGGAATAGTGGTAACTATTGTGGTTCAAAATATTTTTCATTTAGAAATATATCAAGTTAATATTTTTTTTATTTTTTTAAAAATTATTTTTAATATTAACGTATCAAAACAATTTTAAAAAATTATTAATAAAATTATTTTTTTAAAAAAATACAGATTAAATCACATTTCTAAACGGGAAAAAAAAATCTTTATCCTAACTTGATGCCAGTGTATAAAGACATAAAAGAATAAAAAATAAATTCTGAATAGATAATTTTATAGAAAATCATAAAAAAAAACTAAACAAAAACATACGGAGAAACATTGTAGTAATTGATTAGTATTTAAAAATGTATTTTTATGAAGGTTTTATATCAGCATTTTACACTTGAAGTATCAATAACTCTTTAACTAAAGCATGTTTTATAATAACAAATCTAATACTATAAGATACCTTTAATTTATGGTAAATATTCATCTTAAATACAGGCCTATCAAATAAATTAAAGGATTGATTGATAAATTCAACTACTGCAATTGAGAAGATAAAGAGAGGGTGAAGCTTAGAAAAGAGATATTGGTTCAATTCAAACTAAAACACTATTAAGTAATTAGGTCATATCTAGAGCTGTAGAACTTGGATTTGGATATGCTATAGATGGATGAAAAACTAAGATATAAGCTTAAAACATTCATGAGGAATGTAAAACTCAATTTTGTTGTTTGTAAATCCAAAACTTGGCAACAACAGAGAAGTCTGAATCTGTCCTATAACTTAGATATTGTTCAATGTTAAGCCTATATCTTGAGTTTTAGTAGTCCAAATGACTTCAATTTTTTTATTGAAAAACCAAGACAATTTCCTAGAACTTTTACTAATTAAGTCTGTTCAAATTTTGATGTTAGTAATGATATTTTGTTTAGACAAGAAAATAAGGATTGTCACCAAGTCAAGATTTGACAACCCCCTTAACAATTAATTAACAAATCAATAGTTCTTAACTTTGACCTATACAAGAAGACATTTGTCATGTATTTAGACATCTTAGTTTTTATATCAAGATTATTGAAAAAACACCGTAACAATCTACGGTATTTTAAATGAAAAAAATTACAAAATGAAATTTTTAACTAGCTCAATATTTTAAAAGTAAAATCAATAAAGATAATTTTAGAAAGAAAATAAACAAAAAGAAAAAAGAGAAAAGTTGGAGGGAAAAAAAAAAGGAAAGTAATTTTGATAAAAGCAAAAAAGGGAAAGTTGGAAAAAAAATGAAAAAGTGCAAAAAAGAAAAAGAGAAATACATTATAGATTATTATTCTAATCCATAATTGCATAAGTCTGCATAAACAATAAATGATTTAGTTTCTTTATTAATAAGTTATTCAATAAATAATACAGAGGATTTCTAATCATATATAAGAGATTTTCATTGATTCTATGTATACTAATTATACAAAATTTAGATTAAGAAATTCTTGATAGGTTAGGTGTCTAATAGATTTAAGTATATTTGTAATTATGGTAACTATTATGGTTCAAAATATTCTTTATTTAGAAATATATCAAGTTAATAATTTTTTTTTTAAAATTTATTTTTAATATTAATGAATCAAAACAATTCTAAAAAATTATTAACAAAATTATTTTTTTAAAAAAATACAAATTAAATCACATTTCTAAACGGGTAAAAAAAAATCTTTATCCTAACTTGATCCCACAATGTATGAAGACATAAAAGAATAAAAAATAAATTCTGACCTGAATCTGAATGTTACTACTCTTTTTTTTTTTTTTTTTTAAGACTTCAGGGTTTTCGCATGCTAATCAGTTTTCGAGTAAAATCAAATAAAAAATTCCAAAAATCAAACCAAATCTGAATGGTCAAAGATGAGAGATGGAGAATATGGCAGTGAACAAAAGCATTGGTTTATAAAGTGAAAACAAGAAAGAATGGGATTCTTGGAAGTGCGTTAGTTGGGCTAACATATTCTAGGGGCATTTATTTTGCGTAAAAAACATTTTGTACGTGAGAAATATTCTATATTAATTTTTTTTATGATATATATCATTAGGAAAGTGAAAAATAAAGGCAATAGAAGATCTACGACGAAGACGATGACGATGACGAGGCATTAATGATGCTGGTTAAATAATGATAGTTAAAATTATTGTAAAATATTTTAAATGAATTATTATTAGTAAAATATTTTATAAAATAATATTTTATATTAACCTTTTTTTCATAAAATATTTTATATAAATAAAATATAAAAAAATATAAGATATTTTTCTATGAAATATTTTATGCAAAACAAATACATATTTCTTCTAATTACTCCTGGGACTCAATGTTTATGCACATCAAAATTATTCAAAATTTTGTTATTATTTGTTTTTTTAGATTGAGTCCAAACAAATTTAACAAATTATTGATAATAATTTTTTTATATAATACATGAAAAAATCACACAGTGTTTTATGTAATGTACACTTCTCCTAAATATCCTAGGTATTTATATTAATTTTGTTGTAAATTAGATATTTATACAAGATATTTTAAATATTTTTTAAGATATTTATCATTAAAAAAATTTATATAAACAAATCTATTTAAAAGCATAAAAAAGCTCATCTCTTTATACAATATAACACTCAACATAAATCTAATACAAGACTTAAACAAGATTTATGAAACATTTAAATCTAAAAAATAACATTTATTCTTTATGTCACTTGTACAAACATTATATTAACATAGACATTAAAATATTTTTCTTGCAGGTGCGGGTCAACTAGGTCCTTCAAGTTTAGTTTTATCAACTTATAAAAAACACTTTTAATCTTTTTCCAATTGACTTTTTTCCAATCTCATCATAAACATTCTTTGTGGAAAATAAATAAAAAGTTAGCTTTTTCTTTTATTTCTCAAAAGCTAATTTTATTGATAATAAAACTCTAACACAGTGGTAGCTATGTTATCGGTTATGCCAATAACATGCCATTGGCTAAATTAATAGTTATGCTTATGGCTACGCTACGAGTTACGCTCATGTGAATTTTTTAGTGGCCATGTTAGTTTTTTATATCTTACACTTTGATCCTTGTCTTTTAATCATAAAGGAACCAGTCATTAATTTGATTTGATTATGAAGGATGCAACTGAAGAAAAAAAGGTACGACAAAAAAAGAAAAAAAAAAGAGCACTAAGAATCCATGCGTGGAGCTGCAACAAAACCCCCATGTCATTTGTATAAACATTATACTAACATAGATATTAAAATATTTTTTTTGCAGGTGTGAGATAACTAGATTGTTCATGTTTAGTTTTATCTGTTTATAAAAAATATCTTTAATTTTTTTAATTGATTTTCTTTCAACTTTATTATAAAAATTATTTGTAAAAAATAAATAAAAGGTTAGCTTCTTTTTTTTTTTTTAACTTCTCAGAAGCTATTTTTATAGATAATAAAACTCTAACACAGTGGCAGCTATGTTATCGGTTATGCTAACAACATGCCATTAGCTAAACTAATAGTTATGCTTATGGCTACGCTGGGAGTTACGCTCACGCCAATACCCACGTGGCTACTACAAAACTTCTGAAAAACTAAATGGACTGTGATAGGAGCAAATAGGAAATAAGGGGACCAAAAAAAACTTTTTCATGTGAATTTTTGAATAGCCATGTTATTTTTTATGTCTTACACTTTGATCCTTGTCTTTTAATCATGTCTTTATACAACAAATTATAAGGAACCAGTCATTAATTTGATTTGATTACGAAGAATGCAACTGAAGAGAAAAAGGTTCGACCAAAAAAAAAAAAAAAAAAAAAAGACCACTATGAATTCTGG
>NW_011501750.1:18983-30842 GCF_000495115.2 Populus euphratica
GGAGCTACAATCCAACGGAGTCGCTCCTCGGCGCGTCGCCTCCACTGGCTTCCCCGTCGAGTCGAGTGATTGGAGATGGAGAGTTCTCGGAGGAGTCGTCTGTTGGTTGGTTTCGGAGGAGTAATTCGGCGAAATTCGCTTCGAGTTTTAGCGGCGGGTTTGACTTGACGTCGGTTAAGTCATCAGAGACTATGGGATTTCATCAAGTTAAAAAACCTGTTGTTGCTCAACCCAAAGGTAAATTGCAACTACCTTTGCCACCTGTCGTTATTATTATTATTATTATTATTATTATTATAGTTTGGATTTTTAATAAAAAAATATTGTTGCAGAGGAGAAAAGTGGAGCTTCTGCCGTTGTGGAACCTCAGGTAAATAAAGGGCTTTCTTCTTCTTCGGGTGCAAAACCATCAAAAGAGAAAACAACAAAAGCTGAACGGCGTGCCTTGCAGGAAGCTCAACGTGCTGCAAAAGCTGCTGCTAAAGGTTTTTGTTTTTTAAATATATATTTGTTTTAATCACAAAAAGAGTTGAAAGTTTTGAGTATTACAGAAACTAAAAAAATTGCGTTCATTTTAACATGCTTAATGAAGAGTAGGATTTATGCCGTCAATTTTGTGTCTCACTGTTCATAATTCGTCTTTTTTGTATAGCTATGACTGTGTCTGAGGGAGTATCTACTAGTAAACCTGTGAAGCAGCAGCCAGCACAGAAGAAAGATGCTCCACCACCTGCATCTTCAATTGCAGCTTCTGATAGGAAAGGAGGTGAACGTTCTATGGAAAAAGAGAGGAGGAAAGATATCCCTGCACCACGAATGCAATTTGATGACAGAAGTCGTGTGGAAAAGGCTAAAAAGCGTGCAGTGGTCAATCAAAGTGAAGCTAGGAATAGGGTTGAGTTGTTTCGACACTTACCGCAGTATGAACATGGAACTCAGCTTCCTGATCTTGAGTCGAAATTTTTCCAACTTGATCCTATGCATCCAGCTGTTTACAAGGTGCTACTTTGTTTGGATAATGACCTTATACATTTATGCAGGAATTTGTTCAAACCATTGCGCACATAAATCATTATCCATGTTAATCATTTTTTATCCAGATTTCTCAAATAAATTGTTAATGAAAATCATGAATGCACTTGCAACATGTTGAACATGCTCCTTTAGACTGATATGTGTTCGTATGCCCTTGCAACTTTGGTACACAAATTTAATTTCCTCTTGTAAACTGAACTTATGGTAAACAGCTGTGAAAATGAAATTACATTGGTGATATCATTTAAATTTTTGGAAAACTAAATTATCATAAGGGATGGATGGATTGTCTACATTTTACTGTTCAAGGGAAGACCCCAAACATGCAAAAGCAGATACACACACACACACACACACACATGCAAATGCAAAGACTTATACTTTGGTTGCACACTGATATATGGCATTGGTGTACCTGCTTGTTTATTGATGTAGCTATGAGCTTTTGTCAGGTTGGCCTACAGTATCTGGCTGGAGATATCTCTGGAGGTAATGCTCGATGTATTGCAATGCTTCAGGCATTTCAGGAAGTCATTAAAGACTATTCCACACCACCTGAGAAATCTCTTACTAGAGACTTAACTGCAAAAATCAGTAGTTTTGTTTCCTTTTTTATAGAATGCCGACCATTTTCTATGAGCATGGGAAACGCAATTAGGTTTCTCAAGAGTCGGATTGCGAAGTTGCCTTTAACTGTTTCTGAATCAGAAGCAAAAGCCTCCCTTTGTGCAGATATTGATCGTTTCATAAATGAGAAGATAGTACTTGCTGACAATGTGATAATTAGGCATGCTGTTACCAAGATCACGGATGGGGATGTTCTTCTCACATATGGATCATCATGTGTTGTTGAGATGATTCTGTTGTATGCCCATGAGCTTGGGAAACGGTTCCATGTTGTTATAGTGGACTCTCATCCAAAACTTGAAGGCCAAGGCCTACTCCGTAGACTGGTGGGAAAGGGACTGAGGTGTACATATACTCACATAAATGCTGTTTCTTATATCATGCATGACGTTACTCGAGTTTTCTTGGGCTCTTCCTCAGTATTATCTAATGGAACTGTGTATTCGCGGGTTGGGACTGCATGTGTTGCTATGGTTGCTCATGCATTCCATGTTCCAGTCTTAATATGCTGTGAAGCCTATAAATTTCATGAAAGAGTACTGCTTGATTCAATCTGTTCAAATGAATTAGGTTTGTTTGTTTCCTTGCAAGATCAGTTCATATTGCTTTATCTCTTGATTACATGTATGTTCTTTGATAAGAGAGGAAAATAAAGGAGCATTTTTCATGTTGCCTGCAGGTGATCCAGATGCTATTTCAAAGGTTCCTGGAAGAATGGATATTAATTTCCTGGATGATCTGACCAATAAGGACAATCTGCAGCTTCTAAATTTGATGTAAGCTTCCAGATGCCTTACAACCTAAGAAAAGCTGAAAAAACATTTTCTAAAGACTATCTTGATCTTGTACTGTGACAGGTATGATGCCACTCCTTCAGAATATGTCTCAATGATCATCACTGATTATGGGATGGTAAGTCATGGTGTCACAAAATACTTGATTGTTTTGCAGGATTCCCTGTGTTGCAGTTTTGTTTAATGAATCTTTACAAATGATTAGTTATGCTAAATGGATGTCCTTGAAATGTTTGGTGTTAGTGAATTTCCAACTCTGCAGTTTGCTCACCTTGGCTTGCATTTTGCAGAGTTGCATGCATTCTTCCTCCTGTCTTGATGTAGCATGTTGTTACACATACTAACATAACTTGCAAATAATACACTCAAACTCCTTGTATATCAGCTCCATGTCACTAATGGAATACGCTTAACTACATAGTTGTAGTAAAACAATACACAAAATATTAAGACTTAACTACTACAGTGTAGTACTAGTAGTTAAATGCAGTGCGCATTTAGGATTGTGGTAGAGGTAGCTTTTTAAAGTGTTTTTCACTTAGAAATGCATCAAAATAATGTTTTTTTATTTTTTAAAACTCATTTTTGACATCAGCACATCAAAACAATCCAAAAGCACACAAAAAAGAAAACTAATTTAAAGCTAAAAAAAAATCAAAGTTTTTCAAAAGCGAGGACTAGCCGCAATCCTAGACACCAAACCCCTGTAGTCAAGTACTAACTACTACAGTGCAATGCAAATATAATTATTGGATTTGGAACTTGATAATTTTGCTATAGGTAACTCACTAATTACCATATCCAGCATGTGAACTAGTCAAAAAACATGGAGAAGGAATTAATTTCTGGAGATGCAAGATGTACATGTTTAAACTTTATTGTTCTGTGTCATTCAACCATTGCTTCTTATTTTCCACGAGCAAAATGATGTTCAAGTTTAATGTAGCTGGTTGAATAATTTAATCTATTTTGTCTCTGTTCTCTGGTATTTCTGCACCTACCTGGCCTTTTCTTTCTTTTTTTTAAAAATACTATTGTAGTGCATGCTGCTCTGTTGTGATGGATGCTGCCTTTTGTATTAACCCACTGTTTACGGTGCTTGAGATTCCTTCCTGATGGTTGTGTGTATTCATATTGCTATCTGCAGATCCCACCCACAAGTGTGCCTGTCATTGTGCGCGAATATGGGAGGGAGCACCTGTGGATACAGTAATACAGGAAAAGCTCTGCTTTTTTGAAGGATCCTTTACAGTGGATCCCTTGCGTGGAATAACAGGACTATGAATTTTATTATACCTGGTTGGGAGCCTCTTCTAATCATATTCGTCACATCAAAATGATGATTCTATACGTTGCCAAACATTAGTTTTGTTTAAATTTGTTATTAGCAAATCAGAAAAGAGAACAGTGCAACTTTTGCCCCACCTGAGCTCTGGACCCGGGGGTGGTTTGCTTTCCATATTGGTGAAAGAGCTTGAGAGTAATGTGCATAGTCTTAGAAATTACGGCCCAATGAAACAGACCTTTTAAGCTTAAAAGCAAGCCTAGTGCTTTCCTATAAATATAGTCAGAGGGCCTAAGGGCCTTCGGAATTGAAGATTCTGGGCATGGCAAATCATTAGTCATTACAATTATAACCATTTATTATGCAATGTAATCCAATTAGTCATTACAATTATAACCATTCATCATATTGCAATTTTAGAAATCACAAAGCCAAACATAGCAAGGGACCATGAGATTAGATGATCCATTACAGTAAACAAAGATGCCATAATTTGTTCGTCTCTGGTTAGCATTCTTGGGGATTCTGAACCGTACATGCATGACATTGATAGATACAACAGAGGTTATAAAAAAATTCTGAGCGTCCAGTTCGTCTAGTGAGTTAAGAGGCAACTAAATTACAAATGGACTATGCAGGAGATAAACCTAAACTACAGGCAGCAATTGCACTTTGCTTCCATCAACTAAATTACACCAAAATTACATCCTGTATTCTTACGTGTCTTTTATCATCTTTGTTTCTTGTCCAGGCCAGCAGTGTTTTCTGCTATTGTAGCACCTGCCATTTCCATCAATCTCTCGTAGTCTATCTCATCTGACTTGCACTTCAACTTGATCCCTCCTTGCATCCATGACCTGATACAAAGAATCGCCTGTGTGCTATCATGTGGCATACAAAATCGTTGCTTGTAAATTTCATCACCTTTACTGCAAAACAGATCTTCAGGCGCCACTGAGGTTGGCTGCACAGCCAAGAAATCCCGGGCCATCACTGAAAGACGTGGATAGCGCGTGCAGTTGACCTTCCACCACTCCAGGACATCTGTTGGTATTGGAGCGGGAGGCTCTGACAGGTACTGAGTAAGCTCGTCGGTTGCATTGCTCAAGCTCACTCTTCGCTTCTTCCTAGCAATTTCCTCTGCAAAGGAAACACCCCCCCCATCTTCAATCTCTTGAGCACCATACCCACTTGTCATGGATGAAAAATGGCGGCTAGAGTAATTTCTTATGAATAGAGTTCTGGCTTCCTCCAGATAGTTTCCTGAGCTGAGGCTCTCAGGGATGAGCTCACATTTGATTCGGGGATCCAGAATTGCTGTCATGAAGATGAATATGTTGCCAACCTGTGTGGTGTAACTCCTAGACTTTGTTGCCATGTCTTCAGCAGCATTTTTTAGCCAATCTGAGCTGTGACGGGAATCTCTGCATAGGATAATCATCTCAGAGATGTGATCCATGAAGAAGAGAACCAGCCCGATGGTGAGTAACTTGTTTGTGCAAATGTTGTTTGTGGTTTTGTAAAAGGGTTCCAAATATTTATGCACGATACTAACTGCATTCTTTTCTGCAGGGCTCAGCGCCATCCTCCCAGCAATTGTGTCCTCGTACTTTCTCATAACGCCATCCATAGACTTTCCAGCCTGCAATCATAAATAAAACCCTAGTTCATATTTTCTGACTTTATCTCATATTAAAATGTTAGAGATCTGAGATGAAAGAGCAATTACCTTGCACACAATATCAAGCATCTGGTAATTACCACTCCAGCGTGCTGAAGTTTCAAGTGGAAATTTCCAACAGCCTTCCTGATAAGCTGCTGTTAGTTGAATGAAATCCTCTGACATCTTGGCTGATGAATTTAGCTCTAGCACAAACTCCCTGACCTTAGATATTACTGGTTTTGTTGTTCTTAATCCATCTTCTATAATCAAGTTCAAAGTGCGAGCAGCACAAGGAATATAGTAGAACATCCCCAGTTTCTGACCATCTAACTCCTCCTTCAGAGTATGGCACGCATGAATAGCATTCTGACTGTTATCATGGGTGCATGAGAGGACTCTACTCTCTATGTTGTACATCTTGAGAACCTTATCCAGGGAATGATAAATCTCAGAACCACCACAAGGGTAAGGTATTTGACATATGTCAAGAAGGACTTGTTGGAAGGACCAGTTTTCATCAATCCACTGACATGTGACGCTCATATAGAATATTTGCTCATAGGAGCTCCAGAAATCCAGAATAATTGAAACCTTGGACGAAACCTTTTCCAAAGTAGCCATCACATCTTCCTGCATGCTCCTGAAAACTTCACGGATTTTTACTTTGTACCGCTCACCTGGCCAGAGTTGTATTGATGGGTTTAGAAATTTAAATGAGTTTGCCAACCACTTTTCTTCCAAGGTTGAAGGAGGAAGAGAAGCTAAGATGAGCCACTTAACGAGCAACCAATTCAGATGATCATAATCCATCTGTTGTTTTCCCTGTTGTTGAGCTTTCCTGACCACAGTGATGGGCTGTGGTGCTGAACTAGTGACTGAATCTCCGGACTTATCATATCCTGGATGGCGATTACTCAGGTGCCTCCCCAAATTGCCTTCATCAAATAAATTAAGACCATTACATGCACACAGAAATTCTTGTCATGATATCATGCTCAAATTCATCTGAAAATAGAACACAAGAAGGTAAAACAAAGAGCAATTTGGAGACTTCAATTTAGAACATAGCCACATGATTTCAGGATAACAAACTCATAAGGCAGCACAAAGCTCAGGTCAGTAGTTTCAGTGTTGGATCTCAATTTCATTTTAGATACTTACAAGTTTACAGCATGTGAGTAATTGAAGAGAAAAGAAAGGGAAATGGAACTAGCATAGGAGTCCTACCCGTGGCAGTTGCAATAGAATAGCTTTGTCCACAAAACTTGCACCGCCGACTCTTTCCGTCAGGAGCAGTCTCAAAAAATTTAAGATAGACTGAAGTCATTGTCTTCTTTCTTTTTGTTGGAACCACAGTAGTTCCCTTTTCTGAAGATCCCAGCCCAATATCTACTGGATCGACATTTTGGATGAGTGCCAAATCCATCATTGATTTGGGATGATCCATATCTACTCCACAAGCAACAGCTGAGTACAATTAGAGTTACATACACAAGCAATATCCAATCAGTTCCATTCCCAGTTTTCCACATCACAGCACGATTATTGGATTAAAACTTAGTAATCAAGAAATCCATCATTGGAAGTACAAACAAAAAATGAACCCCACGAGACAAAACATTGAGCTTTACAAGTAAAATGCAACAGGATGCGAGAAAAAGAATGAATCCAATCCCATCTGAAGGACCAAACTTAAAATGTGAAAATGGAGTTTACCTTTGTACGTTTTGAACGCATTATTTACAGTCCACTCCATTTGGTTTGCAGCAGCTCTCCCACTCACACTTCCTGTCTGAAACAACCCAATACACACACTAATTAGACGAACACAACAGCCTGCTTGCTACTTACCATACACTATTTATCAACACAGAAAGCCAAAAAACAAAAAAAACAACCAGAAAATAGTGTCTGAAACCCAAAACACAACAAAAGGAGAGATTTTCACCAAAAGAAGAAGAAGAAAGTTTTACAGCTTAACTTGATCCTTCTTTCTTACCCCAAAATCCATCTCTTCCTCTCAAAGAATTCTCCAATTCTAACAAGAAAAATCTGAAACAGAAAAGAAAAGAACCCATAAATTATATATAAATAAAAAATTTCGAAATCAAGAGAGAAAGCAGTGTTTGTTGGGTATAAGTGTAGGGAGAGGAAGTTAGAGTACGTTACTTACCATTAATCACTGGGATTTGGAGGTTTTTTATGGTGAATGAAGAAGAAAAACTTAGAAAGAGACAGGTGTTACGGAGCGGGAGAGGGAGAGAGAGAGTCTAGAGAGAGAAAAATGGAGGGAGGGAGATCAAGAAAGAAAGAAAGGCTGTGGATCTAACTAAGCCGGATCTAAGCCGAGCAAGAAGAGACTGATAGATTTTTTTATTTTTTGTTGAGAGAAGAAAATTTTATTAAGTCATAAAAGGAAGGAGAGAGAGTGCGTGTCTGCGCCTGCGTGTGTGGCTCGGCTGGTGGAAACCTAATGACTGAATGAAGAAGTTTTTTGAAACAACTCGACTGAGTGGCTCGGAGCGAGTGAGAGAGACTCAGGTTCTCTATGTCAGGTTACAAACAGAAGGCTTGACTCTGTCAAGCAGTTTGGAATTTGGAGCCAGCTTTGTCCTTTTTATTTATTTTTGTGTTTTAATTTCCTTGCTTTGAGTATAAACTTAATAATAATAATAATAATAATAATAATAAGGCTGCTGCTTGGTTTAGGAGTTGTTGTCGAGCCCCAAGTGGAGCTTCTCGCTCACTGTGAGCTTGATTTTCACACATTCAAATCCAACGTTCCTTCGACCCATTTATTTGACAACGATTTGCGTGTGTGATTCATTAATTTTTTTTATATAAAAATAATATTTAAATATTAAATAAAAATAAAAAATAATAAAAAATTATTCATTAAAAATTTATAACTATAATAATCAGGATTGAGTTAATTCAAGATATCATGTTAAATTTATAATTTAGTTCATGAAATTCAAATAACCTCATAAAAATAAAAATAATTATAAGATATTTTTTATAAAAAAAAAACTTGTATTAACTTTTCAAATATGCAACTCAAGTTATTAGATTCAAAATATCTAATCTAGAAAAACCATAAAGACTCATTTTCTATCATGCAAATATTAAAAGATAAAATTAAAAAAAATTAATTATACAAAAGAATTAAAAAAAAATAGTAATCAAAATAATGAGAATCAAAATTAAATACAAAATATATTTTAAATTTGATTGAATGATGAAATTAAAAAGAAAAATTAATTTAATAAAAGGAAAAAAATTCAAAAGAATAAGTGTCAAGATTGATATAAAAAACAAAAACAATGTTTTGATTGAAATGTGAAATTAAAAAAAAAATTATAACTTTTACAAAAGAGTAAAGAAAAAAAATTAGAAATCAAAACAATGATGACCAAATTGAAAAACATAATACCATCAATTTAAATTAAATGTTGAAAATGAAAGTCAATAAAACTTCTACAAAAAGATCAAGATAAAAAATTAAAAATCCAAAAATTAAGGATCAAATTGGAGAATATAATATTTGATAAATTGAAATTAAATGATAAAATTAAAAACAAATATACGTCTATAAAAGAGCCTAAACAAAAAATGAGAAATCAAAAAAATAAGAACTAAAGTTTTAATACCAATAACTAAGAGAGCCAAACTATAATTTTTTAAGAAGAAAAAAGAAAAAAAAGATCAACTAGTAATGAGTCAAACCACCAACAATGACATGCTCTGCACCAACAGGAAGAGAATACAACAACAATACAACCTAGATGATGGAAGGAAATTTTTGGACTTTAGGATATGCATGTCCCTTTTTAAAAAATTTAGCTAAATACTAAACGTGCACTTGAATTGATTTTCTAATTATAAAAAAACATTTGTAAAAAGCTAAAAACCCCTTGACCTTAGACTCAATTTTTTTTTTATTTTAAGAGTATTCTTATCATTTTACTATGTATTTTAATTGCTTATTATTTTTTATATTTGTTTAAATACCAAATTGTCTCTCATCTTAAATTATAATAACAAAAAAACCATTATAAAAATAAAAAAAATCCTTTAATGCTATTTTTAAAATTTGTTCTTCTAATGGTATTTTGGTCGTTTCAATGTGAAATCAAGATAAAAAAAAAATTATTGTCCCCAATCAATTTAAAAATGACAAATGAACTATATAAAAAGACTTAAATATCCTTGAAAGCCAATATAAAATGTTTTAGATAAAGAAGCAAAATCAGCATACAAAGGCTCAATTATAACCCACAATCGCAAACATACAATCCTGGTTGGAGAGATCATCCAAATTTTAGTTGGAATAGTGACACGACGAAAAGATTGATGTCTTCTCCCAAGTGCAGGAGTGTCGAAGTAATAAATAACCCGGCAAGACCGGGGTCAAACCATAGGGAGGTTAATTGTACAAATTATAAAAAAAAATTATAAAACAACAATAACAACAACAACAATAATAATAATAACAACAACAATAATATGGGCTATGAAAGTGCCAAGCATTTGTTGTACCAAGTGTTATACAACATAAATCAAGATTAGTCATTTAACAAGCAAAGTATTAAAGAGTGAACAAGATAGCAAATATAAAACATGTTAGTATCAAACATTAAAGTCCATATTAAGTTTACATTATACTTATTCTTACACCATTAGTGTAACCTTTTCACCTTGACATAATTAACTTAGCTAGACATAATGAAAGAAAGCAAAATAGATAAACAAAATAAGAACATAAAAGTTAACTAAGTAAAGGAAAGGAAATGAAAGGCATAAACTTAATATTAATGAAAACAAAGCATAAAAAATACAAAGAGAGAAAGGAAGAGCATGATCTTGATCTGGAAATCAAGATGCCTAAATGCATGGCAAATGCCTCCTTTTATAGGCCAAAAATGGGAACTATTGATTTGATGACTAATTGATAAGTGGGTGACCAACTTTTGACTTGGTGACAATCCTTATCTTCTCTTGTCTGCCCAAAACGTCATTGATAACGTCAAAACTGGAGCCAGTTGCAAACATGAAAGTTGTAGGCAATTGTCTCAGCTTTCTTGTGTAAAAATTTCAGCTCATTTGGACTTCTAGAACTCCAGATATGGCCAAAATACCGAACAGTGCTCGGGCTGGAAGACAGATTCGGGCTTCTTTGTTGTTGCTACAATTTGGACTTGATAATGGCCTTTTTAGATCTTGGGCTCCATATGAAAGTTGTAGGCCTATGTCTTACCTTTCCATCCATATAAATTTGACCTAAATCTGAGATATATAGCTCCAGATATGACCCATTTACCGAACAGTGTTCCGGTTTGGATTGCACCGACATCTCTTTTCTAAGTTTGGCCATCTCTTTATCCTTGCAATTTAAGTTCTTCAAGTCATCAATCAATCCTTTCATTTATGTGATAGGCCTGTATTAAAAATAGACATTTACCACAAATTATAGGTATCTTATATTATTAGATATATTATTATAAAACATGCTTTGGTTAAGGAGTTATTGATACTTCAAGTGCAAAATGATGATATAAAATCATGATAAAAATGCACTTTTAAGTACTAATCAAATAGTGATGCACAAACTTCACAGCCACTGTTTCAAGCATACCATAATTTTTAAAATTTTCATGGATATGCACCCCTTAGAAGAAATTTTGAGGAAACATTACATGCATTCATTAAAAAGCAGGAGACAATCAACACTCAAAATACTCAAACCATAGCAGATCTAAAAGATACTCTTGCAAAACTCACATCTATTCTCAATTTTTAATAGAAAGGTAAGTTTCCATCTCAACCACAGCAAAATCTCAAAGGGCAATACAATGCAAATGCAAGTAGTTTTAGAAGCCAACATATAGATCAAGTTAAATTAATCATTACTCTCTATAGTAGTAATGTTATTGAAAAATCCATTCTTAAACCTTGTAAGAAAGATGATGAGTTAATCTCTGAAGGTAAAGAAGGGGTTGAATATGAACATTATAAAGAAAAGACTGATTCCCCGCCAACACTTCCATTTTCTCATGTCATGACCAAACAAAGAAAAATCAGTCATAACTCTGAAATCTTTGAAACTTTCAAATAGGTAAGGATCAATATATCTTTGCTGAATGCTATTAAATAGGTACCTTTCTATGCTAAATTTTTGAAAGATCTGTGCACTGTGAAGAGAAAAGTGAATGTGAAAAAGAAAGTCTTTTTAACCGAACAAGTAAGTGTCATTTTTCAAAACAATAATGCTTGGAAATATAAAGACTTTGATTATCCTACAATTTCATTTTTTATTGGAGAACATAAAATTGAAAAAACTTTACTTGATATTGAAGCTAGTGTGAATTTACTTTTATATTCAGTTTTTCAGAGTCTCAATCTAGGTGAGTTAAAACCAACTTCTGTAACTCTCTTACTTGCTAATAGATTTGTAA
>NW_011501750.1:31129-33519 GCF_000495115.2 Populus euphratica
TTTGATTTATGATCAATTTGAATCTATCTTGAGTAAAACTGAGTTTAATGAATCTGAATAATTGTAAATGATTTATTCTAAGAAAAAAAATCAAGAAAAAAAAAGATATAAAAAAAGTTAATACAAATCATTTGTCAAAATTGACAATAGATTCGAAATCCAACATCACACCAATCGATAATTACTTTCCTAACAAATCTTTATTTCTCTTAATTCAATGCCTTGATTTGTTAAAAATACCAATTTTCTTGCTTTAAGATTTTTGCAAACTCACTAGAGTACCGGAGACAAATGAAAGTTTTTGAACGAAGTGAAGAACTTTTATTAGGATAACTCTTACTTATTCAAATATTGTTCTGATCAAATATTTCAAAGATGCATTCCCGATAATGAGGTAAGTACTGTCATTAAATTTTTTTATTCTAAGGCAAATAAGGATTATTTCTCATAAAAAAAGACAACTGCAAAAATCTTACAAAATAGATTCTATTGGCCCACCATGTTCAAAGACACATATGTAAGCTTATGAAAATTATCAAAAGTTAGAATTTATTTCCTAACATAAAGAGTCTTTAGATAATTTTCTATTGACTTTTGGGACATATCCTAGTGGCAATGTGCATTGTGCATTTCAAGACTTATGATCCCATTTCATAAAAAACATGCTTGGCATAGTCTTGGAAATTTGACTATAAAAGACCCTATTTGTCAGTTTTTAAGAAAACTGAATGAGAAGCCTATCCCCAACCCATAAAGGATGTTTAAGTTGTTCTTGGACGTAAAACCAAAAGAAGATATGAGTCATAATCACAACTACCTGTAAATACATATACCTTTTCACAATAAATAAATAAATAAATAAATAGAGAGGGAGAGAGAGAGACTCCAGTTGACCTACATATAGGTGGTATGATTGCATTTTTAATTTCTCATCTATAAAATCTTATCTTTCTTCCCTTCATTTCTAATTAGTCCATATATTCAACAGATATAGAAGTGTGTAGAAATGACAGGTTCCTCAAGTCATCACATAAGAAATATTTGTGTTTTTTGTGGATCTAGTCTTGAAAACGAAATAAAGTTTTTAGAATGAGCAAACCATCTTGGTTAGGTACTAGCTGAAAGAAAGATTCATTTAATACATAGGGGAGGCAGCTTTGGGTTAATAAGGGGTGATTCAATATCTGTATTTTTAGGAGGTAGTCAAGTTTTTGGGGTCGTCCTTAAAGCTTTAGTAAAAGGAAACATCATTAAAAAAAATTAGAAAAGAACTACAAGTCTCCATAATGTCTGATCGAATGAATGCAATGTTTAAACATGTTGATGTCTTCATTGCCTTACCAGGTGGTCTGGGCATATTAGAAAAGATCTTTTATATTTTCTTTTG
Organism: Populus euphratica; assembly: GCF_000495115.2. Taxonomy (NCBI): domain Eukaryota; kingdom Viridiplantae; phylum Streptophyta; class Magnoliopsida; order Malpighiales; family Salicaceae; genus Populus; species Populus euphratica. The sequence continues at coordinate 32,517 of NW_011501750.1, forward strand.
GGTCCAATTTCACATTCACCATAAACTTATATGTTTGCTCAATGTTAGTGGTTTTTATGATAAATTGTTGTCTTTTCTTGATCATGTTATGGAACATAATTTTCTAACATCTTCGGCATAACAAATCATAATATCTGCTGGTACTGCTGAACAATTGATTGACCAACTACAATCTTTCATCCCTGTAATTGATCCCTCCATTAGTCGCATAAATTGATCAACTAAGGAAATTCGTAAAAAGTTTAGATTGGATTTGAGCCTTCGTTTGTGAAATTTTATGCCTTTTTGTTTTATTAATAACATGTTATTTTGTTCTTTTTTCTTATATTTGTTTAAGTGTGTTTTAAGATTATCAATATTTGTTGTTTCAGATGATGTTTTTATACTCTATCTTTCTACCTCAGGACATCGAGAACAATATCTCGTTTTGGTTGGGGGGAAAGGGTAGTAGTTGATATTAAAAAAAAAAATTATGTTTTTGTTATTATTAAAACCATTTGACAAAACTGTTATTATGATGGTAGAGTAAGGAGAAATTTTATTAACTTTTGAGATGTATCTTGGTAAATATTTTTTAATGGCTATTTGCAATATACATAACAAGGTCTATTACATATTTTTCATGAAATATTCAGGTTTACAAATTCTCACATTATTATCAAATGATTCTGCTTATATAATCATTTAACAAGTATTCCTAAATCTTTATTTTCACACACACACTTTAACACATGATTGTGGGTTACATGTTAGATTATTACATTATTTATATTATTTTGTTAAAGGTAACAACTAAGGGAAAATGAAAATATATAATTTGCAAAATAAAAATGAATGATAATAAATGTAATTAACTAAATAAATAAAAATATAGATAAGTTTGGTTTCGTAGCCTCCCTAACCTAAGCAATTAAACTCGAAGGGGTGTTTTAACACCTAATACAATAAAGTCAACTGATTTGGGAGTTATTGACCCAAAGCTTGTTACATGAGTTAAGGAAAA
>NW_011501742.1:0-9911 GCF_000495115.2 Populus euphratica
GTTTTCGGTGGATCTAGTCCTGGGAAAGAAAAGGAGTTTTTAGAATCAACAAATCATCTTGGTCAGGTGCTAGCTGAGAGAAAGATTCATTTAATGTATGGGGGAGGCAGTCTGGGGTTAATGGGAGGTGTGTCAATAGCTATATTTTTAGGAGATAGTCAAGTTTTGGGGGTCGTCCCCGAAGCTTTAGCACAAAGGGACATCATTGGAAAAACAATTTGAGAGGAACTTCAGGTCTCCACAATGTCAGCTCGAATGAATACAATGTTTAACCATGTCCATGCCTTCATTGCTTTACCAGGTGGTCTAGGCACATTGGAAGAGATCTTTCATATTTCCTCTTAGGCCCAACTACACATTCACCATAAACCCATAGGTTTGTTAAATGTTAATGGTTATTATGATAAGTTGTTGTCTTTTCTTGATCATGCTGTGGAACAGGAATTTCTAACATCTTCTGCACGACAAATCATAATCTCTGCTGCTGCTACTGAACAATTGTTAACCAACTACAATCTTTCATTCTTGTGATTGATCCCTCCATGAGTCGTATAAATTGGTCATCTAAGAAAAGCCGTAAAAAGCTTAAAATAGATTTGAGCCTTCATTTGTGAATCTTTGTGTCTTTTGGTTTTATTATTGTGTTTTGTTGTTTCTTATATTTGTTTTAGTGTGTTTCAGGTTTGTCAGTATTAGTTATTTTACGTGATATCATTTATACTTTATCTTTCTACCTTAGAACATTGAGGACAATGTCTCTTTTTGGTTGGGGGGAGAGGGTAGTAGCTAAACAAAAAAACAAAAAAAAACTAACAATGTTTTCTATTTCATAAAGCATGTGCAAAATTGTTGTTACTATGATGGCAGAGTAAAAGAGATCTTTTTATGACTCTTGAGACGCATCTTAGTAACCATTCTTAATAAGGTTTATCATAATACTTCTTGAAATATTCAGGTTTATAAACTCTCACATTACTATCACTTAATTCTACTCATATACTCATTTAACATGTATTCTTAAACCTTAATTTACACACACACACACACACACACACTTTAACATATGATTGTGGGTTGCATATTGGATTATTACATTATTTATGTTCTTTTGTTAAAGGTAACAACTAAGGAAAAAGGGATAGTATATAATTAAAACAAAAAAAACAAAAAAAAAATATGATAATAAAAATGTAGATAAGTTTGGTTTCGTAGCCTTCCTAACCTAGGCAATTAAGCCTGAAGGGGTGTTTTAACACCTAATACCCTAAAGTCAACTGACTTGGGAGCTATTGGCCTAACGCTTGTTACATGGGTTGAGGAGAAAAGCTTAAGGGAATCAAACATTGCACTATCTACATATCAGTATCTACGACCCGAGTTACTAAGCTCGTAAGGGTGTCTCAACACCTAATGGCCTAAGACCAACTGGTTTGGGAGTCATTAGCCGAAAGCTCATTACATGGGTTAAAGATACGTGTTGTTTTAAGTTATATGTATATATATTAAAAAAAAAAAAAAATAATAATTCTAACCCAAGGAAGTTAACCTTAAACATTAAAACAAAAATTTTGTTTTCTTCTAAGAAAAGCCCCATAATTATGTGTTGATTTATTGAGCATAAAAAAAAGGTTTATTAATATCTTGTTTAAGAGTTATTAAGCAGATATATAAATTTAATGAGAGTTTGTTTATCTGGATAGATTAATGGAAGTTGAATGATGAATACAAATTGTTTTTCTATTTTAACGCTTTGATTATTAGAGACTAGTAATAAGCTGGTTGGGGGGGTGTGATTAGTATTTAAAAGTGCATTTTTTATCAATCCATTCCTATAATTAATCAATGCATTAGAAGTTGCAAGAAACAGTCGCCCTAAAATAACAAGAAATGAATTACATGTTTCCACAGGTTGTGTATCTAAGACAATAAAATCCATAAGATAAATGAATTTATTGACTTGTACTAACACATCTTCAATTATTCCTCTAAGCACTTTTACAGATCTATCAGCAAGTAAAAGAGTTACAGAAGTTGGTTTTAACTCACTTAGATTGAGACTCTGAAAAACTGAATATGGAAGTAAATTCACACGAGCTCTGCTTGACCGCTTTTTATGATCGGCTTGTTTTAACTCGCAAGTGCACGAGTGTGCGATGTAGCAATTAACTCGGTAAGATCGAGGTCATATCCACAGAGAGCTAGATCTGGAAATTAAGCTAAGTAACAAAAAAAACTTAAGAGAAATTAAATTAACAATAACTTGGTTGAAAATAATTGATGGATTTGTTTTTAAAGATAAAAAAAAAATGTAAATAGATTTTAAATGACAAGAAAAAGTAAGTCTTGGTCCAAATCAATTTTAATGGTGATGTATTGGTGATTTCTTCAACATATATAAGATAACTCAACCTAATATCAATGATGGTGATATTAGATCAGAAGATATTACAATGAAGATTAGAAAGATAAAGATTGATTATTGCTTAGGAATGAACAAGTACTTTCATATTAAGTAAGACATTGAATCAAGCAATCTCTATACCAAAACTAAAATTTGTGCATAAAAATTCAAGATTATAACATTACCTAAATGATTTCTAAAATTTCTTTACAATAATAAATCATTCATGAAGAAAATAAGAAGATAAACATTAAGATTCATTCATATCCTAAAGAACTCACCTCAATCACCATTATCCTTGATTTGGATCCAAGAAAGAGTTTAGCCAACCATGATTATATATAAGAACACTTCAATAAACATGAAAGAACTTGAATCCAACTAAAATAATAAGTTTTACAAACTAAAGAACCGAAATCTATAAAGAAGAACACAATACAATTTCAGAAAAAATTCGGACACAAATCTGACTCTAACTTTGGACAGCAATTCGACCCTCTTAGAAGCTTTTTTTGGAGAAGTCTATTAGAGACATATTTATAGGCAATTCTATCACCTTTCCAGGTCATTAAAGAACAGCTCATTTGGACACCTAAGTAAAAAGTTATGGGCAAAACACCGAAAGGTGTTCTGAAAAATCAAATCAAGACAGCTTTACAACTACTTTGGTGCACGTTTTTCTTCCTCATTTATGAGGTGTCTCCTTCTTCTTTTTGACCCAAAATAATATTAAAATATCCCCTCCAGCTTTCCATCCATGTGCTTGCCTTCTTGGATCAATGGATTACCCAAAATAAATCAATTGTTATTTGTTGTGTGGACATGTAAGATCATGGATTGTGTTTGGGTTGGTTTGAAGGTTGATTTGGGGTTGATTTAGGGTTGATTTTGGGCTGATTTTGGGCTGAATTTGAGCATCAAATAAGTATACAAATGTACTTATTATTTGGGCTAAGATTGACATTGAAACCTTGAATGTTTAATGGTTGAAGTTTGCACACAACATAAGGCAAGTTTGGGCTTGAAATAAATCATATGATATTCTTTTCTAGAATTGGAATAGAATTGATTTTTGGGACAAATTTGGAGCACTTATTTGAACCAAGATTTGCTTCAATCTTCAACTAAATATCTCTTCAATTCTTTGTTCTGAATTCCGACATTGAATTTTTTGAATTAATTCATTTAAGCTCCAAAAACCTATCGAAACATTAAAACAAACTTCATTACTAAAAAAAAACACATCAATTATTATAAAAACAACCAAATAAAAACAATAAATACATATGTAAAATAAGAGACTTAATGACACTTTTGATGCACAATCAAGCTCCAAGATCAAGGTATTTTCAATTTTATGTTCTCCAATAAAACAAGAAATTCTAGGATAACCAGGGTCTTTATATTTCAAAGCATTATTGTTATGAAGAATGGCATTTACTTGTTCGGCTAAAAAGGCTTTTTTTTCACATTCAGTTTGCTCTTCACAGTGCATAGATCTTTCAAAAATTTAGCATAAGAAGGAACCAGTTTAATAGCATCCAGCAAAGATATATTGATCTTTACCTATTTAAAAGTTTCAAAGATTTCAGAGTTGTGATTGACTTTTCTTTGTTTGGTCATGGCATGAGGAAATAGAAGTGCTGGCGGGGAATTAGTCTTTTCTTTGCAATTTTCAAATTCAACTCCTTCCTTACCCTCAGAGATTGGCTCATCATCTTTCTTATAAGGTTCAAGAGTGGGTTTTTTCATAACCTTACCACTGCGAAGAGTAATGACTGATTTGACTTGATCTACATGTTGGCTTCTGAAACTACTTGCATTTGCATTGTATTACCACTTGGGATTTTGTTATGGTTTAGATGGAAACTTATCTTTCTATTGGAAACTAAGTAGATGTTAATTTTGCAAGAGTATCTTTAAAATCTATCATGCTTTGATCAAGTTGAGTATTGATTGTCTCTTGCTTTTCAATGAATTCATGCAATGTTTCCTCAAGATTTCTTCTAGGAGAGGGAGCATAAGGAGATGCATATCCATGAGAATTTTGAAAATAATTATATGTTTGAAATGGTGGTTATGAAGTTTATGCATTATTGTTATCACTCTTCCAACTGAAATTTGGGTGATTTCTCTAACTAGAGTTGTATGTTTGCAAGTATGGGTTATAATTTGGCTTTTAGAAACTATTTAAAGCATGAGCTTGTTCCTTGAGACATTCCTTAAAAGAAGGCAACGTTGGACAGTCATTGGTTGAGTGTTCATTTGTTTCACAGATTTGACACATAATATTTTGAACAAATTTTAATTTACCACTCTTTTTCAATTCTCGTGCCTCGACTTTTCTAGCTAAAGATGCAAATTTAGCTTGGAGGTCATGATCTTCCCTTGGGTTGTACATACCTCCACTAGATGTATGAGGATGAGTTTTACTTGGTGCCTTATAAGTACCTGCAGTGTCCTAATTTTGAGCATTTTTAGCTAACAAGTCTAAGTACTACATTGCTTCATTAAGGTCTTTATCTTTAAAAGTTGCATTGCACATTAATTCAACCATTTGTCTATCTCTAGGTGTTAACCCTTCATAAAAATATGAAACAAATTTTTATGTTTCAAAACCATGATGAGGGTAAGTGACATGACTAAAAGATTGATGTCTTCTCCCAAGTGCAGGAGTGTCGAAGTAATAAATAGCCCAGCAAGACTAGGGTCGAACCATAGGGAGGTCAATTGTATAAATTACAGATAACAATAATACAACAATAATAACAATAATAACAACAACAACGATAACAATAATAACAATAATAACTATAACAATAACAACAACAACAACAATAATAATAATAATAAAGAAAAAGAAGGAGAAAAAGAAGAAAAAGATGAGAACTTTGAGATGGAATATTAATGTAAGGATTAAACAATGATAATAACAAATGTCAAGGTTAGAGGTTCCACTAATGGTATGTCAAACAAGTATAGTATAAACTTTTATTATTCAATTGGAAACTACATACAAAGGAGGTTCTAATCATATTATAAATTGTTAACATGATTACATTAGTTATCTTATTCGATTAATGCTAATACTTGTAAATCTCGTCAGGCATTCATGATTATACTTGTAAATCATATAAGTTGTAGGAAATTGTCTCAACTTTCCAGAAAAAAAAATGGAGATCATTTGGATTTCTAAAACTCTAGATATAGGCCAAATACTGAACAATGTTCGGGCTGCAGGACAGATTCAAACTTCTTCATTGTTGCTACAATTTGGACTTGAAAATAGCCTTTTTCATTGTTGCTAATCATTCCTTTGTCTCGGTCATCCCTTCGGATGCCATTAACCGAGGCTAATAAGTCTTTTTTCCCGGTCATCCCGTCGGATGCCATTAGCCGAGGCTAATCAACCATTTGATAACATTTAAACGTTTGACAATCTGATATATGTTCTAACCCAATATGGTAACATTCATGATAAAGTATCTCATTACTTAACTTATGAAAAAGGAAGGTAGAAATCACCTACCTGCTCCACCTGTGGGTTGTTCTTGTCGTGATGATGGTTTAATCCCGACTGCTCCACCTAAGAAATCAATGGTCACAAATCAGTACATTTATTTTTGAATCACAGTCGTTAGCACAGTTATTTCAAAAGTTCATATGTTCACATTCAAGTGTTCCATATTTTATACCATCATACCATGAAATTGTTACTAGTATTTAAGTCATTTCTGCTTAGGAGGCTTATGGTAGAAATCGACAACGAGAACTAGTTCGTTGCAGGCTGCCTAATTTGGCAACGAGAATTGGTTCACTGCCAACAGCCAATTCGGCAACGAAAAGTGTTTCGCTGCTGGTGCCACAATTTTGGTAGCAAATGTTAAATCCTAGCAAACAACTCAGTTTCGGCAGCGAATCACAGTTTCGCTACAGCCAACTCAACTTCGGTAGCAAATCACAAATTCACTATAGAACATGATATTCGATAGTGAATGCTAATTTGCTGCAGACAACTCAACTTCAACAGCAATTCGCTGCAGACAACTCAGTTTCGGCAGCGAATGCTAATTCATTGTAGCCAACACAGTTTTGGTAGTGAATCGCAATTTCACCACAGAACACACAATTCGGCAACGAATGCTGATTTTCTGTAGAAGACTGAGTTTTGGCAGCGAATGCTAATTCGCTGCAACCGATATAGTTTCGACAGCGAATCACAATTTCACTGTAGAACACATAATTCGACAACGAATGCTGATTCGCAGCAAAAGACTCATTTTTGGTAGCGAATGTTAATTCGCTGCAGCCGATACGATTTCGGTAGCGAATCACAATTTTACTGCAAAACACACATTTTGGCATGACCCCACACCAAACATGCTGTAACAACCCCAACATATAAACTATCACTAAGTTCCAGCAAAACACACACATTGAAACCATCAATTTCAGTACATAATTCTTCAACAAATTCCAGCAGAACACACACATTGAAAACCATCAATTACAACATATATCTGTCAATAATTCCAACAGAACACACACATTGAAACTATCAATTTCAACACATAATCCTTACACATAATCCTTCAACAAATCTCACCAGAACACACACATTGAAAACCATCAATTACAGCATATATCTTTCAATAATTTCAGCAGAACACACACATTGAAACTATCAATTTCAGCACATAATCCTTCAACAAATCCCAACAAAACACACATGCATGCCGACCCTCTACCATGATTTTTTATTTCTATTTTATTCATTTTTCTTTGTTAGATGTTCTGAAATTGGCCTCATTTCATTTCTGCTTCCTTGTCCTCTTAGTTAATTTCAGTTTCCTTCATAGCTAGCTTAGGTCTTAGGTCAATTTTCTTAGGGTTTTCTTCATCATTTCATGTTTTGGGTCTTAAGGAGAAGAGGAAGGGAGTTTTATGACCCATGCCTTTCGAATCTAGTTAAGTTTGAGGAAGGTTTGATAGAATTCTTTCTCCTCTCCCGCTGGTTCTTCTCCTTCTTCCTCTCACTTTTTTTGGCCCCTTTTTTTCCTTTCCCTCTAGGCAGCTGTCCAATCTTCTCTTAAGGTCTCCTCTCTCTCCCTCACACATTCACAAGGCATTCTCTACTGGTTTGGTTTAGGTTTCTCTTGGGAAGGAGAAAGGGAAAAGCAACATACAGCCGGACATATAGCTGCAGCAGACAACTTTAAGAAGACCGAGCAAGGGTCACATTCTCTCTCCTCCTTATATTTATACTCCCCATTAAATGAGGTGGGGTGTTTGGGGTTGGTTTAGATGTGTTCTTATCCTTGTTTTGGTCTATCCAAAACCGGTGTTACCCCTCCCTCCAAGCTCTTAAAGATAATTTAAAAATAATTGCGTCGTTGTCGATTTAGAAATCGGCAGCAAAACAACATCGCTGCCGATTCAGGAAATCAACAGCAAAAACTGCATCGCTGTCGATTCAAGAATCGACAGCCATGGTAGAGTCATCAACTCTCTCTCTCTCTCTCTCTCTCTCTATTCTTTTGCGCATTTACATGATTAACTTCCCTTTGTTTGGTCATGGCATGAGGAAATGGAAGTACTGGTGGGGAATTAGTCTTTTCCTTGCAATATTCATATCCAACCCCTTCTTTACCCTTAGAGATTGACTCAACATCTTTTTCACAAGGTTCAAAAGTGGGTTTTTCAATAACCTTACCACTGTGAAGAGTGACGACTGATTTGACTTGATCTATGTGTTGACTTCCAGAACTACTTGCATTTGCATTGTATTGCCCTTAGGGATTTTGCTGTGGTTGAGATGGAAACTTACCTTTCTCTTGAAAACTGAGACCAGATGTGAATTTTGCAAGAGTATCTTTAAAATCTCTTGCTTTTTAATGAATGCATACAAAGTTTTCTCAAAATTTCTTCTAGGTGGTGGAGTATAAATAGGTGCATAACCATGAGAATTTTAGAAATTATAGTGTGCTTGAAACTATGGTTATGAAGTTTGTGCATTGTCACTCTTCCAACTGAAACTTGGATGATTTCTCTAACCAAGGTTGTATGTTTGCGAGTATGGGTTATGATTGGGCCTTTGGAAACTATTTAAAGTATGGGATTGTTTATAGAGACATTCTTTAAAAGAAGACAAGGTTGAACAATCATTGGTTGAGTGTTTATTTGTTTCACAGATTTGACACGCAATGTCTTGAAGAGATTTTAATTGACCACTCTTTTTCAATTCTAGTGCCTCGACTTTTCTAGCTAAAGATGCAAACTTGGCTTAGAGGCCATGATCTTCCCTAAGGTTTACATATCTCCACTAGATTTATGAAATTGGGTTTTACTCGGTGCCCTATAAGTACTTGTGGTGTCCCAATTTTGAGCATTTTCAGCTAACAAGTCTAAGTACTCCATTGCTTCATCAGGGTCTTTATCTTCAAAAGTTCCATTGCACATCAATTCAACCATTTGCCTATCTTTAGGTGTTAACCCTTCATAGAAATGTGAAACCAATCTCCATGTTTCAAAACCATGATGAGGGCAAGTACTAAGCAAATCTCGATACCTATCCCAACATTGGTAAAATGTTTCTCCTGGTTTTTGAGTGAAAGTGGTGATTTGTCTCTTGAAAGAGTTTGTTCTATGAGATGGGAAAAACTTCTTCAAAAACTGTTGTTGCATTTCATCCCAAGCACGAATGGATCCTGGTCTTAAATTTTGTAGCCATGTTTTAGCTTTATCTTTTAATGAAAAAGGAAAAAGCTTTAATCTGATGGTGTTCATGCTACAATTTAAATTATTATATGTGTTGCACACCTCCTCAAATTCCCTTAAATGCAAGTATGGATTTTCCAATTCCAAACCATGAAAAGAAGGTAAAAGTTGAATAATACCTGGCTTAAAATTAAAATGAGATGCATCGGGAGGAAAAACTATGCATGATGGTGCACTTGTTCTTGTGGGATTCATGTGGTCTCTAAGTGTTCTAGCACGGTTATTCTCATTATTCTCATTATGAAGTGATTGATTATCTTCTTCGGCCATATTTTCTGAAAATGATGAGGATACCCTACAAAGTCTACCACTTGATGTACGTGACCACACTCTCATGCACGTGTAGGAATAAAAAGAAGAAGAAAGCAAAAGAAGGAGGAAGAAAACAAAATAAAAAGAAACAAAAGAAAAGAAACAAAGTTATATACAAGAAAAGTGAAAAGAGAAAATAAAATAAATACTATAATTTATACAAGAACTTACCTCCCCGGCAACGGCGCCAAAAACTTGACACGACTAAAAGATTGATGTCTTCTCCCAAGTGCAGGAGTGTCGAAGTAATAAATAACCCGGCAAGACCGGGGTCGAACCACAGGGAGGTTAATTGTACAAATTATAAACAACAATTATAAACAATAATTATAAACAACAACAATAATAATAGAAGCAATAATAATACTAATAATAATAGTAGTAGTAGTACTAATAATAATAATAATAATAATAATAATAA